>NC_092185.1:14148158-14448158 GCF_043641665.1 Enoplosus armatus
CACTAAACGGAGCTGAGAAAGAGACAGAGACCGTCTAGTATGTGTGATATCAACAATTTGGGTTTACGTTGTATTATTTGAAACATTGCTCACCTTGCAGGCCAGCTGCTTCTCAAACCTGGGAGCTACAAAAGACCAGGGACCCATGTTTTGAGGCTCCTCCTGACTCCATACAAAATCTGTGGGAGAATTAAAAAAAAAAATTCATTACATTGAGAGTAAAAAAGGATATGATTGACTGTGTTTTTCAAGGTGAGTTTAAGCCAAACATGTGACTTGTTCATGTAGTTCAGGGACCACTTTTGTTGAAGTTCTTGTCCTGTTCTTCTCCCTTCGACCACAGAGCAGAGAGATTCCAGATCAAACAGGAACTGGATTTGCTTCAGTGAGTTTAGGGAGGTGAGAACATTGAAATAGAGAGCTGAAGTGAAACCTGAACTTTCAGGTTTTGTTCCAGAGGTAAGAAAACCTAATTCAGAATCACAATGACATTTGTAATGACGCAAATGGAAAAAAAAATAAATCATTGTCAATCTTCACTCAACAGTGTTTCTGGTGGTTCACTCCACTTGTCGAGACAGGGATCATACATTTAAGAAAGGATGTAATACAGTTGTTTAATATTCTTTAAACTTGAAATGATTAGCTAAATAAATCGATTAGTTGTTTCACAGAAAAATTATTAGCGACAATTTTGATGATTGATTAATTGTTAAGTCAAAGATGCCCCCCAAAAATCACTGGTTCCAGTTTCTCATGTATAAATATTACTGTTTTTCTTCTTTCTGTCTTATATTACAGTAAATTTAATATTTTGGGGTTCTGGACAGCTGGTCCAATAAAATGAGTAATTTTAATATGTCTAGAAAACTATTTTGTGACATTTTAGGATCCAGAAAAGAATCAGTAGAGTAATTGCTAATGAAAATTATTACATTGGAGCGCTTATTTTAGTTTTAAGCTGCCTTTGACAAACATAGTTACCAATTGCTTGGCTTGTGGGAATACCACCAGCTCCACAGACTGAGATCAGTCGAGAGGCTTCGAGCAGACAGGGAGGACTGAACGATATAATGAACACGGATAAAAAAGTTGGAAAGACAACATCAGAAATGGGTGGACATTATGGATAAGAGCGATGCTAACAGTTACGATCCACGGGCTGCTGCGCTGGTAAAGCATGTTAGCTTTCTGAAGGCCAACAAGTTTATCATTGTTAAAATTTGGTAAAATCACAAAGCCTTCAAATGATAACCAGTGCTGTAGTGGATATTCTCTTACGCTTAGAATATAGACAGTAAACCCCAAGAACACATTTGACTTTTTCAGACAGCCTGATGGAAGAAACCCCCGATGAGTGAACACTGAGGTAAATGCTTTCTCCTCCTCTGATGTGCCATAATTGTTCATTAGAAGAGCGAACACCATCTTCACTAAGTGCAGTCAGCAACCCACAAACACAAAGGATTTGTGGGTAAAGAGAAGGATGTTGACACCAGTGGTTCCTCATTCTCTGAAAGTCTTGCGTAACAAAATGGAGCAATCACAGTCTGGACTGACACTCATTCTGCTACAGAGGGTGGACAAAATAACAGAAACACTTAATAATACTTAACAATAACCCGGCAGTGAATACCAATCTGGTGAAGCTCATACTTTAGATATTTGTTTGTCAGATACACTTTCTAGTTTCTTCATCCATTTTCTAATGTTGTCTTGAGGACTCACTAATAAAAGAGGTGACTGTCAGACTTCTATTGAAGTTGACAGATATTTCTGAATAGCATTCAGCTTCAACTATGACTCACTTGTGTAGCTGCTTTTGTAAATCTTTTTCTGCCCAACACTCAAATCTAGATGTTTGTATCGAGTGACTCTGAATCTCTGAACAAGTGTGTTGAAGAAAAATCACTTTCCTCCAAGTAAACAATGATAAAACCTGAAATAACTTTCTGTTGTCAATAAAAGGTCAAAGGTCATCGCTCACTTTGACTCCCTCTCACTGAAGACTGAAAACAAACACAGATATCTATGAAGAACTTAAAAACCTCATCAGGACAATTACAACATAAGTGTCACCTTCAAAACATAGAGAGAACTGAAGGACTTATGTCTCAGGAAGACAGAAAAACCTTTCAGCTTATGTATTTTAGTAGGCCAGACTGCTGTGATGGTGTCTGTTATAGATTTCTCAAAAAAAGCAAACTTAAGAAGATTAAAACAAAACATGGAGTTTCTCCGCATCACATTCATATCCGGAACAAACTAAACTCTTAGGTAAAGGCACTTTTCTGTTTGCATCTGCTTTTTATTACAGTTTGGGAGTTTATTTCTGCACTGTAACTGCAATATAAGATTTATGAGACAAAAACAACGATTAACGATTAATTGATATTGAAAATAACTGATGATAAACACAGTCATCAGTTGGAGCCTTAAATCACATATTATGAGCTACAGCACATTTGTATTCACTGTGGGGTTATTTGTGGCTGTTATTTTGTCCTCTACTGTGTTTCCTCTTTGGTTTTTAAGTGACATGAAGACTAGAAATGGTAATGTTTGGAGAGGAACACACTCAAGTCCTATACACTGAAATGTTCACAACTGTGTACACAGAATAGAAGAGGTGTTAACTTAGATTTGTGAAAATGTTAATTTCTTCATAAACAAGCCTTGGGTTTGCACTACAAGCGAACACCTACAGAAATTAACTGGACTGCAATCAAACAAGCTGTTGTTGCGATGGCACTTATAAAGTCAGTATGCCTGTGAACAGTGAAGGGGGGGGGTCCCATGCGTACCTTTGGCATTGGGGTATCTTTTGAGCTCCTGCTGCAGAGCTTCCAGAGGGAACGGACATAGCTCCTCCACACGGATGAGTGCTGTGCTCTGGTTGGCTGCTGATGCCTCTCTCTGTTTCAGCAGGGTATAGTAATGCTTCCCTGAGCACAGCACCACCTTCTGGACACTGCATGGAATAAGAGAGAAAATGGGCTGGGTTCAATGTGTAATTAGAGAATGCTTTTTTTGAAGTGTCTTCCAAGTTTTAGCAGGTTTTATTCAAAACATCAATTGAAAAAGCTCCTGTTTTAGAAAACTAGTCCTTAAACACTGCACTGTTGACATTTGAAGCCACCAGTTGAATTATTCCTTTAAATATATTTCCCGACATTGAGGATCACAACTGCAGAATAAGTCTCTTCACAATCATGAAAGTGTACCTTTCTGCTGAGGCTGAAGTATCACCTAACACTGGTCTGAAAGACGTTCCTTGTGCCAGTTCAGCCAGACTGGACACCGCCCCCTGTGAAAAAAGAACATACAAATTATTCAGCCACTTACATGGAAATATCTATGAAAAGGAGTTGCACGTGTTAAATGTTCCTTCTTTACAATATCTACCGTGCTTACAGAAAATCTGAGCAGTGTCTTGGGTCCAACCACAACGAGAGGTTTGCGGAAGTTACGGATCATCTGTCTCCTCAGCAGGTGGAAGTACTGAGCAGGAGTGGTGGGGTTGACCACCGCCATGTTCACATTGTCACCGTCCACACCCTCTTCTTTACTGTCACACATCTAAGAGGCGAAAGAGGACGAGTTAGTGATCATTTACAATTCAGGTAATGTGTAACACAAAACATAACCAACTAGGAAGCTGTTGGTAGAGCATGGACATTCAGTTAAGAAACATCCAAACTTAAACCTGGAGTCTCTGTAACAGGATATGAAGGTGTTGAAATCTCAATTTGCTGCTCACAACAGTGTAAACTACAGAGTGCGTTTTATATATGGACTAGTGAATGTAGGGGTGATTTTGGACACAGCCTTTTGTTTGCTGATTGCTGGTGGCCAGTTAAGAAACATTATCTCTATTGATTTGTTATTGATTACACCAGTTAGTGGTTTGTAAATAATATCCTCTGTGCTGCATTACATCCCTTCGTTCTGAAGACATGTCTGTATAATGACACGTGCCGTATTTGTAAGTATTTGATCTAAATATGACTCCTCAGTTCATTTAATTCCCAGTATGAAGGTGCCATTTTGCTTATTTAGATCTTTGCACCAGCACATAAACACAGTGTGCTGTATGTTGCTTTGTCGCTCTATGGACATCAGACATCATCTGCTGAGGTCTTTCTGGCACAGTGCAATACCTCTTTGTCTCCCAGGGATAAATAAATACTGTCTGTCTAAATACCTAAAATGATGAAGGGGCCAAGGAAAATTGATCCACAAAGTTTCAATTTAAAGTCTTTCCATGTCAAAGCAACAAATGGACAGGAGTGAAATGATAACCTCTGCACTGGCTGAGGTAAAACATTAAACCTCCATGAAAACTTCAGAGGTGTTTTTGGTTTATCATTAAGCAACAGCCGATGAATTTGTGAGACTTGAGCGTGTGGTTTTTGCAGCGTTCACGTCATATGGGACGCGACCTGTGATCATTCATGTCATCTTGACTACTCAATGGTTGTATGATGGCAAAGTTGGTTGTGTGAGAGATGAGAAATACAGTGTGTTGACAACATAGAACTATATCCGTTAAATTTGGATTTAATTACCTTGAATGACCTGAGGCGTCCATGTTTGTTTGGTTTTCAGGTAATATTAAGTGCCAAGTCTGACATATCTGAGCTTTCAGAAAAATCTCAGTTTCCCAGTTATAATTACAACTGAGATGTCAACATGAACGCTGTTTACACAAAATCAGAAACTGGTTTGCAGCATTTCAGTCCCACAGACCTGGAGGAAGCGCTCCATATGGCAGGATGAGTGTTCGGGTCCGGCTCCATCGTAGCCGTGAGGCAGCAGGATCACCATCCCACTCTGTAGCAGCCACTTGGCTTCACCTGGGGACAAAGCAATTTCACATTTGATGAAGATGATGAGAGTAACTGTGAATCTGCTGATAGCACCAGTGTCAGAGTAGTCAGAAGTTTACCTCCAGAGAGGAAGGTATCAAAGATGATCTGCGCTCCGTTGAAGAAATCTCCAAACTGAGCCTCCCAGATGGGAAGGAGCTTCGGCTGTGCGATACTCATACCGTACTCGAATCCAAGCACCGCCTCCTCAGACAGCGGGCTGTTACACACCTAAACACACACAAAGAGATCACAAAACACCACATGAAAGGAGGAAATTTATATCATGTAAGAATGAATGAGAAGGAATGTATTAAGGATTTTACCTCCAGGAAACCAGTCTGCTGAGGGCTGATGTGGTTTAGAGGGATGTACATGTCATTAGTGTCTTGACACACTACCATGGCGTGACGCTGACTGAATGTGCCTCTTCCAACATCCTGTCCGCTGATTCGAATATTAAAGCCTGTAAAAACAATAATGTGAAATCTTCAAATCCATTTCTTGACAGCAATAAAATTAAATGACTCTTAAATTTGATCTGATGTAGTTTCTGCTTAACACTGACCTTGGGAGAGGAGGGAGCCGAAAGCCAAGGCCTCTGCTGTGGACCAGTCCAGTTTGGTCCCTTCTTCCAACTTGTTCAACCGAGCCTGAGATCACAGAGGAGGAAAAGAATCCTCATATAGCTGCAGCCAAGTCAACAAAAGACAACAGAAATAATAGAGACGGTGGACATACCTGTACGTGGGTCTTTCCGAGGTGGCTGTGCAGCTGGATTTGCTCCGGGATGTCCACAGATTTTGCTCCTACAAACTGCAGCAAGGAAACGGGGACACCTGTGTCCCAGGTGGTGACTCTGGCCTGGGGTTCTACCAGATCCCCCCAGCGGCCCTGCAGGTTGGTGGGTGGAGGGCTGTACAGGGTCATGTTGGACAGCTTGTCGTTGAGCATGCTGTAGTATTTGGACTTTATCTCGTCACGCTCTGCATCGGCCATCAGACCCTCAGAGATCAGCTGGTCCGAGTAGGAGTCAGGGACGCTCTTACGGGATCTGTGAGGACGCAACAATGTCCGTTTCATTAACCAGTATTTTAATATACACTGACCACAATACATCTGTGTGTTAATCCACACAAATGATTCAAAAAGGAGGTGTCGAATTTTCTAAACCAACTGTCTTGGTTTTAATCTATTTTGGAAAAAAATGTAAATAAAGTGAAATTTCAAGTAGAATAAAGTTAAAATTAAACTTTGTATACTTTTAAACCAAATGCAAGATAAACGGTACTTGCTACAACAAGGTTCAGACTGAAAGAGTTTATGGATATTTTTTTAACAACACTGAAGTTACACATTACCAAGTTTATACTCATCACAAACCTCCTTTTTGTAGGAGCTTTGTCTCTTTGGTCAGAGCCATCTTTTGCACATAACATACAAAAGCATGTTGTACCGTGTATATATATATATAGCAGCTGTGATCTGCAGCAGCATATAAACTGGAATCAGACCTACAATTGTTTTCTTAATGTTATTTCTGTGAATAAGCTTTCCATCATGCGACCTGAGACCAGGAAGTTCAGCATGCATATAGTAATTTGAAGCTGACACAAACATCCAGTATTGTCCCACTCAGTTAATATTGATATGCATACCAATACGCCTACTGTAAGAAGACCGTGCTTTCCAGACATGCCTATATAACAGTATTTCTTTCTGTTGCTAACTTGACAGCTCTATTAAGTGACATGTCCCTAGAAGAAGAGATAATAGAAACGCTAAACCTGTACGCAAGAATCTTGATAAATGCGCTCTATATGCCACAGTAACGTTTGAAGAGATGCTGAAGACGTGTTGTGATACAGACTAAACTGACCGGATGATCTTGTACATGGTGGGGTTGGTGAAGAAGGGCTCATCCAGCTCATTGTGGCCCCACTGACGGTAGCAGATCAGGTCCAGGATGACGTCTTTCCTGAAAAGCCGCTGGTACTCTACAGCCAGCCGAGCGGCCCGCAGCACCTCCTCTGCATCATCCCCATTCACATGGATCACAGCGCAGTTCACCATCTTACCTGTGATACAAATGTGAGCGTTAGTTTCTGATTATAGCAGGATACATGACCTGTTTCCACGCATTTCAAATAGATTCCCATAACAATTTTTGACTTTGATTTGACTTTTTTAAATATTTAAAATTTGTACATTAGACACAGGTTTCTATGTTTGATAAGAAAGTATCTAATTATTTTGATACGGATGCTGTTTAAAAGTTTCACTGACCGACATCACTACAGTACAAAGAGGATCTCCCTCTCTCGGACGGAGTGGTGTAACCCACTTGGTTGTTCACAATGAGGTGAATGCTCCCACCGACTCTGTAGTGAGGGAGGTTTGAAAGGGTCAACGTTTCTGGAACAATCCCTTGGCCGGTGAAAGAGCCATCACCGTGGACCTGTGGAGAAGAGAACAGAGGTTTTGACAACTCTGCAGGAAGGTTTGACATGGACTTGTTTAACAACTCCCTGCTTCATTTTAATGCAATGTCATTCAACCACACTGAACAGAGGATGTAAACTCTTCAAACATTATGAGGTGAAGGCCAAGAGGGGTGTTATTAGTGTTATTACCTCCTGCAGTGTATGAACCCTGGATCAGAATAGAAGAGTAAAGAAGGCATTCAGATGAAATATATTGGAAGTCCACAGCTTGAGGGCAACAGTGGCTGTGGACACATTTTCAGTGCCGTTTTTGACTGTGAATTATGTTTAAGCCACTGTTACATCTGAGAAGTTTGTTTAAAGAGAAGAGGTTAAAGGACAGTTTCACAATTTTTCATGTCTGTCTGTCAGTCAGGTACACATAGAAATATTGAAACAGGTTTTGCTTGCTTTAATCATCCTTCCTCTTCACACTGGCTATTAAGAGATCACTTTCTAATATGTTTCCAATGTAGGGGACAAGACCTCTTAGTTTGGAGACGTTCTGAGTAAATACATACAGTAAAAATACATACAGAAGTCTGTTTGTATATAAGTTGATATGAGGCTTCAACAGTCTGGCACTAAAAGAAGAATTAGAATACTTTATATGTAATCATATGAATGTCATAATCCTCTCAGTTTCCCCACAAGTCTCCTGTCAGTCTCCCTACTGTCACCATCAAATCAAGGGAAAAAGTATTAAGTCGCTCTTTCTTTTCTTCAACGTCTTGGCTGCCTGAGTGTATCAGTTGTTGTGAACCAGTACCTGCAGACAGATGACCTGGTCCCCTGGCTGGGCGTTGTCTTGGGGGGAATAGTCCCCTTCTTTCCTGAGCTGCTGCCTGGCTCGGGTTTTGCCCTGAGCCACAGGGTTGATCGCCTCTAAGTGAGATGGGTTGGGCAGCATAGTCACGTGAAGAGGGTGTCCAGCTCCGAAATCCAGCTCCACTGAGGAGGTGAGGTGGGAGAGGACGTCCCCGATGGCGGGTGAGGTGTCGGGGAACTCACTGAGGCCGCGCATCTTACGGAACATGAGCTGGAGAGAAAAATGAACAGCGTTGTTTTGATGTTATTTTACGCTTCTTTGAACTTTGGCAGCTGGCTGTGACTTCCTGTTTCTTTGTGCTGCAAAATAAACAATCTAATCTTGTCAGGTCACAGATAATTTGAAAGTATGCATGTCTCATTAAATGTGGCTGTGCAGGGCTAATTAACCTCTGGTGGGAACTTCAGCAGGCCTGTCAGGAGGTTGAGTCGGCCTCTGTGTGGCATGCCGATGACAATGTCTGTGACTCCGCTGTGGGCCGATTGGTAGAAAAGCTCGTAGAAGATGCCCATCATGCTCTCTGCTCCTTCACCTCCATAACGTTTCACTGTAGCAAACTTGGTGGCCAGAAAGTGGTCAAATTCCTACAGGTTGTGAGAGAAAAAGTAAAGAAACCAATGGGTTAAAAACACATGATATTATCATATGAAATGTGATAAGATGCATCAAATAATACAGTACATCACATTTGCATTGTATATGGATGTTATCCTCCTCTTTCTTCCTGGACCTACCTGAGACTCCAGCATGATCTTGGCCAGCTGCCTCCTCTCCTCAGTGGAGAAACTCTTCTTCTTGAGTTCCTCAAAGCGGTCAGCGAACCACTCCCTCTCCTCCATGCTGCTCAGCTGGCTGGTCTCCACTGACATGTGACCACAGTAGGCTTCTTCCAGGTAGGCCTGAACCTCTTCCACCGATGCCTCCTCTTTGCCAAAATGGCGTAGACCTGCAGAAGCACATTGAATGAGCAGTGACATCGCAGACAGTAGAGAGGGGAGCGACAAGTGAACAGAGGGGAGCATTGCTTTAATCTCAGAGATCACTGCTGTGTTTGATTCTAATCTTATCTAATCGAAGACTACTTTATACCTGAGGACGGTAAATAAATTAACTAATCACACTGATTAAATTTACAGTTTAATTTATTACAGTTTATTATTTTATTACAGTGAGGAGGACCATTTAAGACGAACACCATTACTGAATCAGTAATATTAATTGAATAATATAATGTAAAGCTGACAGGAGCCACTTTTTGCATGATGAGTGCTTTTGATACTTTAAATACATTTTGCTGATAATACTCTTACTTGTCTGTCAGTAACATTTCGAATACATAACTTTTACTTGTATGTGAGTATTTTTACATTGTTGTATTGGTACTTTAATTTGATTTAAGGATCTAATTACAACTTTTAACACAATCAGTGAAGTTTATCTGGCAATGCACGTGAAAATTTGAATAAATATGACTCTTTACCAGTGGTGGAATCTAACTAAGTACATTTACTCAAGTACTGTACTTAAGTACACATTTGAGGTACTTGTACTTTACTTTGGTCTTTTCTTTTCATGCCACTTTATACTTTTACTCCACTACATTTCAGAGGGAAATATTATACTTTTTACTTCACTACAATTATCTGACAGCTGTGGTTATTAGTTACTTTACAGATTTTAAAGATTTTCGCACACAAAATGAAATGAAAATGTACATGTGCAGCTGGGACAATTAATCGTTTGACATAAATTGAATTGGCAACTATTTTGATAAATGTTTGAGTCATTTTTCATGTACAAACATTTCGTGGCTGCAGCTTTTAAAATGTGAAGATTTGCTCCTTTACCTATTAATTATTTTAATAATTTTAATAATTTGAAGGTTTGGACAAAACAATGTGAATGTGTCACTTTGGACACTGGGTAATTGTGACATTTCTCACTATTTTCAGAATTTTTACAAACCAATCAATCAATCAATTAATCAAGAAAATAATCAGCAGATTAATACATAATGAAAATAATCATCAGTTAAAGTCCTGTACAAAACTGTTAAAATTAGCTCCACCCCAACCAACTACAACTGCTTTTCTATTAATGCATGAGTAATAATAATCTAATGATATAATATACTATATATTATATCTTTAGTTGGACTGTAAAAGCCCTTTAACAAGTACAGATTAGATATAAACAGTAACAAATCCTGGTTAAAAGGAGGAGTAGACATTATGATGCATGCCGTATTTACCTGAGGTGTTGACTTGTCCTCTGATGGTGCCAGTCAACATGTCTATCTCCGGGACATTGTCAGCAACAGGCTTTTGGGGCAGTAAGGGGTTAATTTTAGCAGCCTTGTGTCCATGTGCTCTGTATGCCTCCACCAGACGGGCAAGTCCATGATCTGAGCACAAAGCAAGACAGGCCGCGGTCAGGATGAGCTGTCAACGTCAGCCACTGGGAGCAACAAAATCATCCTCTAAATGAACAACTTAAATGGGAGTGACACAATTTACACGAGTATAAAGCGAGTACAGGAATGAAATAACGTTACAAACAAGAAGTAACGCACGTTTCTTGGTCAGCAACATTATTTTAGCAAGACAGAGACTCCCAGCCTTGTTCTCGGGTGATGTTAAGTTACCTTTACTGTGAATTAACCCCACACTGACCTTGATTTAGCGCTGCGATGCTGTCTTTCTGCAACTTGAGGCGGCTCTCGGTCTGTTTGGGTCGGTATCCATAGACGCCTTTCTCGGTGTGATAACAGCAGCCGACAACCTGCCGAGCGACACAGGGTGGCAGTCTGCTCATCGACTTTTTCAGGTAAAGTACGGCCGACATGTTTTAAAGTGTAATGCTTTAATCTTAAGAGCAGCGCGCACACCAACCGCTATAGGACGGCGGCCATACTGCCGGGAGAGGGACGGTATGGGAGGAGACGCCACAGCAGAAGCCTATTGGCTGAGGTTCCTGTACTGGTTTCACAACACTGTTACGAGGACACATTTTACTTTTACTGCTTTTTGTCACTTTTTGTCGTCTCATATTTATTAAACACCAGGTTTGTATTTGTAGTACACTTTGATATATTTTGGAGTGACGGTACATAATGTATAAGCTAGCTAAAAAAGATCAGAAGTAATTGAAGTAGTCCTGGTGACGGAGCGCAACAAGTGTCAAGCACCGCGATTTGTGCTGCGTTCAAATGTGCCTTGTAAATTCCATATCCACCGTTTGAAAGTTGGAAAGCAGGATTTCACAGTGGTTTTAGTAAGAAACTGACCCGTTTCTATTTTTCTATATATTATTTTTTGAATTGTTCACTGCTCTAAAATTCCCATTACTTTTAAATAACATATAGATGCCAAATTAAAGTGAGTAGAATTATGTGAATCATGTGCTATGGCCTTCATAGTCACCAGATCTCAACCCCAATTCAACACCTATGTAAGATTTTGGAGCAATGTGCCAGATAGCGCTTTCCATCACCATAATCAAAACACCAAATGAGGGAATATCTTCTGGGGGAAGGTGTTCATCCCTCCAGCAGAGTTACAGAGACCAGGAGGAGGCTTGGGTTGGCAAAACACCCAAACATTTAAGACACTTTCACTGCTTATTTCTGAACTAGAATTGAAAAGAATCCGGTTAAAATTCCCAAGTATATAAAAGGGGAAACAATTAGAAACCTTACAGGTGCTCCCATTCAAGAAGAGAAAAGTAGCACATACCTGTGTAGCTACTGTAATTGTAATGAATCGCTCTTAATGTTTCTTCTGCTCACTTGGTAGGGTTTCTAAAGTAGATATATAGTAGGTATATAGTTGTTTAAAATAGAACAATCCCTGCATTTTCAATAGGGGAAGGACAGTTACACCTACTCAACTTAAATCTCTTTTAATATTTTGTAGTTTATAGTCACTTCATTACACTACAGGAATGTGCCCATAGGGCAAATGTATAGCTTTCCTGTGATTTTTACACAGAATTATTGTACAATTGTAATATTGTTTATTTTTACCCAGATGTTGATCGAAAATGCCTTTGTGTCTTCTAATGCTTCCACGTAATGCTGAGTTTTAAAGCCAGAGTTGCATAGTAGACTGAGACAACATGTCTCGGTTATTTTCTGGTATACTGTAGGATCACCATCACTGGGTGGCAATATGTCACAGCATTTCCTCGTAGAAGGAAGAGGTTAACCATAAGAAGCATTTGGTCTCATAAAATAATAAGTAAATAGTGTTAAGACTTAACACTTATTATTTACTTATGACTTGGGGGAGAAAATGTGTCTGTCAATTTGTTGTAAGGAGAGGATGAAGAGGAGAAACTGACAAGGAATGACATCTTTGCATTTTTTTCCCCAAGACTTTAATAGCAAATCATTATAATGCTCTAAAAAGACCCAGTCTGCGAAATGTGCTCAGTCCATAGATTGTGATGGTTGAGGTAGACAGAGCTGTGCACCAGATTTATCTTTATGTTGGTCTCACACTTGTGACTTGTGAATAATGTCTCCCTGCATTATTCCCTGTTTCAACTGGACAAACTGTACGTTAAATTAAAAAGGTTTGCATTGCAACTTTAATGAATAATTACTTCCAAATGTGTGTTTTGATAATTGGGATCTGGGAAACGACACAATCATCTTTTCAATTCAACCCCCAAATATTAATATTATAGAAAATGTTTTTCACTTCTGGACCTATTTTGTTGGTACAATTAGGGCCATTGTGTTTGAAAGCAGAACATTTTTCAGTTTCCTAAACATTGGTTAACATCAGGTTGTGATATCAGCTGCCCAAACTCAAAAAGCTTCTAGACACAGCTAATATTTTACTGTATATCAATTCAACAATTCACAGAGGAAGGTGTAGAGTAAAAGAAGCAGAGATGCCACTTTCTCCTCCCACAACAAAACAGATTATGATGCAATGCAGCAGACTGTGTCTTGGTTAAAGGGTGAGGCTCTTTGTCTGTTTGCCTTTATTATGCCATGTTATACTCATATTACTATGATGTTAAAACTATTCTCAGGGCGCTGTAGAACGACACTCTGGGAAATAACAGTCTCAAGTAGCTGAGGCAGCTGAATAACCTACAAAATGTAAACAGTTTCACTTTATATTAACCCCAGGGGGGCTGATGATATAAGTCAAAAGGATCCAAGTCTTTGCTGAGTTGGAGGCCACTTTAACTGTTTGGCATTATTTACTCACAGTATGAGAGAAGTGCAAGCTGCATCTCCTGATGTATGAAGTCACTGGACATTTGGAAAATATTGGAGATTTCCTGGGGTTACTGTTTGGCTTTTAGAGCTTTTCTTTGGAATAGGACTGCAACTAATAATTATTTACATTATCAATTAATATCATGATTTGTTTTATCACTTAGTCCAGAAAATGCTAGAAAATGGTGAAAAACACCCTCAGCAATTGCTTGTTTTGTCCAGCCATCAGTCCAAAATTGTACAACGATATAAAACAGAGAAAAAGCAAATACTCACATGTGAGAAGCTGGAAATAACAAATGTTTGGGACCTAATGATGATGATTATTTCCATTATTGGATTAATCATTTGGTCGATAAAATGTCATAAAATTGTAAGAAATTCTCCTCACAATTTCCCAGAGCCCAAGTTAACATCCAAGACCAAAATATAATCGGTTTCATCTCATGAAAGACAGAATTGAATGGCATTTCTGCTTGAAATATAATTATTGATTGTCAATTAATTTAATCATTTTAAGCTCTAAAAGCAATAATCAACTATCAAAATAGTTGGCAATTAATCTTGTTTATCATCTAACCTTTTCACTATTACTACAAAGTCTAAACTCAAGGTGTTTACATCTAATTCAACTTTATATTGACAGAAGTTTTCATTTCACACAAAGGTTCATTTATTTGTGTAAGTTTGTGCTTCACAGATGTCTGAGACCCAACTTAAATGTAGAAAGGTGTTTTAGAATAGAAAGCTAAAATAACCTCTTCTAACACAACCCAGAAGACACCTGTGAGTTCACAGTACGAGTTAGATAAACCGGCTTTCCACCCATCTTTACTGCTCAGAAATAAGCAAAGAGAAGCACAACACAGAGAAACAAGTTAGCGAGACATGACACACTGGGGGAAGGAGGGGTGGTTTGTAAAATGTTTTTACAACACTGGACAAGCACAACACACAAAGACACACAGTCCATATTAGGGGAAATGGTTTAATTTGGAGACAGAGGCAAAGAAACACACCACACATGAACAAACATTGACCAAAAAAGAACACAGAGTCTTTCGGCTACACACTCCGCTATGGGAAAAAACAGAAAACTCTACACAGGTAAAAAGCAAGGCTCAAACTAAACAGATAGTTAACTCTTCAACTAAGACAATTATCCACACAAGTTTGTCGAAATTCTGATGACCATTAAACTATGTGGACGGCACAAATACTAACATGAAACTTACCACGATTTAGAGGATCCCAACCCCCCCGAAACTGAAACTGATTAACGAAGTGAGGAGACATGTAGAGATCGAAGTAAAATCAAAATCAGGCATCTTTTTTTTCTTTTTCTTTTTTAAAGAGACAAAAAAAACAAAACAACAAAAAAAAAAATTGCTTGACACCACCAAGAGGCCAAACTCCAGACCTGGTCAAGGCGAGGCCACATTGAGAGGCCAGACAATTTTTTTTTCCAATATAGATTTTTTTCCTTTAATTTCCAATATAAAAAGCTTCACTGGTACAAAATACATATGAACAACCAGTTGTAGAAATTGGAAAGCCTGTGTATGTCTTTTTTTTCTCTTTTTCAAATCCCACCCAGTTTCAAAAAATTGATATTGACTGAACAGAAAAAACTACTGTATGTATAATACAGATCACATCAAGATGCACCCACTTTGGCTTTCATCAAGACAAGATAAAACATCTATTAAATTATTGGTGGAACATGAACAAAGTCCTACCGATTATCAGACAAGAAAATAACACAAGAAAAGATTTTTTTTTCTCCTCTCTTTTCTTTTGGATCAAGACAATATCTATAGAGATGCAAAGCTACCACACTGTCAAAAAATAGCACTTCAGAATATGAAAACAGAATAAAGAAAGTGATTGTTAGAGCTTGAACGGGATTTGTGATGGAAGCCCCTGAAGTGAGTCAAGTTCCTGTTGGGACTGCTGTGGACTGTACATTGTGCTTTTTTATTCATTCACAGTAACACTTCACCATACACTGCATATCGCCACACATCTGCAATCATTTCAGTGTTTGACACACACTTATCATTTCAAGATCTTATCAACATGGCACCCAAGTTTGTTTTACTGGGGTTTTATCTCGTTTTATGACTTTATTGAATTCAAAACTCCCTAACACGTCCGACCACCAATCATTTGTATCGCAAAGTGTTACAGTACATGTGTTCACACTCACTAAGAAAGAGGTTTAACCTTCAAATGTATAGGGAAGTTTATTGTTTATCTACATTTTTTTTAACCAACTGTTCAAATTGAGTACATCACAATACACATTTACCAATAACTCAACACACAGAGTGGAGGGGGAGGGGAAGAAGGGGGGCAAGAGCAGGTGACAAGAGCTTTCATGACACTGGCATAAATAGACAAAAAAGGCGAACTGCAGCAATCTAAACCAAGGCCTAATAAGGATGTGTAGGCAGTTTCTAGACGTATATATGGCACTTTGAATATTGTATTGCATTTGGATAGAAAAAACACACTGTAAAAAGCACATGCCCATATTAAAAAGTGAAATCAGTGGTACCTTGAAAATTTGGGGATTATAATCACACACACACAACATTCTGCAAAAGTGATTAGCTCCCACAATTGTGCTTAACGTTTCCTTACAAAACACTTTCCCACGAGCACTATTTCAAATTTGGTACCTTTTTTGTTTTTATTTTTTGGAATATTTATGCATTTTGAGAAAGGAGAAAGAAAATCCTAACTGAAAAAGGTCAAATGGTGACAATTGTGCATTTTGTGTCGTAATCCTGTGTGAGTGTCTAGTTTCACACACAAAAAAAGCCCCTGAGTTGACAACTCTTTAGCGCCATCAGGTACGCAGTTTTAGGGAACCCTTCTTTGGGGGTGAAGTGGTTATTTTACCAGGGCTGTCTCAACAACTTGTAGTACAACAGACAAAATACCACCCCGGTAAAAAAAAGTGTAAACTTTGTGCTGAAAAAATGGAATGTATTTGTAAACCATCACTATTGTGGTGGATTTAGTAGTATTAATGTGCATCGTGTACGACTGAAACATGATACTGGAAGTCACTTAAAAGAACTATCAGCAAAAAACTAACATAAAAAAGCAAGTGTGTGTGTGTGTGTGTGTCTATAAAATGTGCAGAGACCCACAGGCCGTGTGTTGTGTCCAAGTGATCTCTTCTTCAGGGGCTCCCACATTCGCAATCACAAAGTGTTTTGTGTCATGGTGTGTGCGTGCGTGTGTGTGTAAAG
This sequence comes from Enoplosus armatus, assembly GCF_043641665.1. Lineage (NCBI taxonomy): Eukaryota > Metazoa > Chordata > Actinopteri > Centrarchiformes > Enoplosidae > Enoplosus > Enoplosus armatus. The sequence continues at coordinate 14,164,838 of NC_092185.1, forward strand.
AAAACTAGGTAATATTACAGGAAAAAATGTGTGAATTCAAAAAACACTGAGTTTGACACATGGGCACTTTAACAACAACAACAAAAAAAAAGACATTGTCTGGCATCTGTATGACTAACAGACATTGTAAAACACGAGGCATCCAAACTAAACCAAAGTGAAACATCCATGAATTAAATTATTAATGAGAAATTCACAGAAAGTCAACAAGACGTACCGTGGAAGTTGAACACTAAATCTTTCTTTAACGCAGGGGGGAAAAAATTAAGTCTACATTACCGTGACCCTTAAAACAAAAAGTACTTTTTCCCCAGAAGTTGAAATTACAATTAATAGAGGAATTTTTGACTTAAAGTGTGTTTTTAATTTACTAGAAATTACCCTCAAACGGTCACGCTGATCAAACTGATTTTTAGTCCTCTTTAAAAATGTAGTACACTGAAGACCCCCCCCCCCCCCCCGACACAGATGACATTACAACATAATCTACAAAAAAACCCAAAGTTTTGCCTGGGTTCTGTTAGTTAAACTTCTATAGATTCAATGGTATAAAATATAGGTAATCTAAGTGTGCATTTAAACCACAGATTGTCTATTTGTGAATCAGTTCTAAAAAAGTTGACTCATGTAGGTAGTCATTTCTCTAAACAGAGCAAATGTACCCTTTATTGTGCCATCAATAGTTCAAAAAAAGGTAAATACACTGGATATTTTTGTAAATGAAAAAGGAAATATATTTTTAAATAGCCTTGGTGTAAATCGTCACACTGCCTGCAAAATGTAGAGATCTTTACAGAGCACTGAGAGGGGTTTTACTCGTCAGACTTTCAAAAAGGTGTTGGAAAGTGGTCTGTAGCATGTTTTTTTAATAAGAAGCCAACATATTGCTAATGGCACCAAAAAGCACAGCTGTGTGCCAATCCCTGTATTCAACTTTCAAGTGAACTTTACTGAGAGAGGTAAAAAGAAAACATAAAAAAAACATTTCTAAATTAAAAATAAGAAATCCCACAGGTTTTTAAAACATTCGCAAAAAAAAGAAAAATTGGCAAAAAGAAAAAAAGGTGTCTTAAATGAATTCAACGCAGGTAAGTTTTCACATTGATTTGCTTGACCTCTCTCCCACCTGTCACATTTCTATACAGAAAAAAAACTAACAAAAACCAAAAAAGAATATACATGCAGAAAAATCAGGTTGAGCTAAGGTCAAGGGTCAGTGGGTGGCCAGGTATTGGTCAGGCGAGCTTAGAGAGACATCACAGACAATGGTGGGATGATGAGGCCAGGAGTTTGGCTTGGCTTTCAACATCATGAAGACATGCTAGGCTAATGATGAGCAAACAGGCATGGAGATTTGTTCTAAAAAAGGAACAAAAACACGAAAGGAAGAGAGAGAGGGAGAGAGAGAGAGAGAGAAGACAAAGAGGAGAGAAGAGAAAGTTAGGGCCACAGCACAAGAATCGTTTAGCCATGAGGCACAAAAACCAACAAAAACAATGCCAATCACCACATACAATAAGGACAGAGCGGTAAACATTTCCCCCCTCCCCCCCCCCCCCCCCCGACACACAAAAACAATACATAGATTTAAGGAAGTGACACCACCAGGACATATGGCAGAGACTCCAACATGCACAAACTGTATACTTAGCACCCAAAGAGATCCATCTAGAGCCAGTCCCCTTGTGGGAGACTTGGAGGATGGATGGAATGACTGGAAGAGGTTGTTAATAGAGAAAAGAGCGAGGTAGCCTAGCTCAACATGGCTTAGATAATGAGAGAAAGGAGTGGGAGACAGAAAAAGGAGAGATGAGGGGGAGCAAAGACTGAAGAATTTAGAGTGCAAGATTTTTACATTAAGAATGACGAACGAACGAATGAGAAGGACTACATGTAAAAAACCAAACACAGGTTGAAGCTCTGGGCTCGGGGGTTTACGTGGCCTGGCTTCAGCCCTTCAACACAACAACTGATCCTTAGTCAACCCGTCTAGCTTGACCTGAAGGCAATGAAATGGCATGGAAACACACCTGATGCTCTCCACTAATTACAGTGACACAAAATACCTCCAGCGAACACTGACTCCAGTGATAGTCATAAATAATCATATACATTAAAATATTTAATGCGACTCAAATTACATGATAAAACCGCAGGAATGAAATACAGTAAAATGTGGAAAGATCATTGCAACCATTTTTTTAGGAATAGAGTGAGTCTCCCTCCTGTGGTGGGCTCCTTTCCCCCTGCCCCACTGAGTCTCTGCTGTGGTGACCTTGGCTGGAGGGTGAACTTACCCTAGCAGTGCTAGCATTAGAGCTGGGGAGGGGGGGAGGCCCCGGGGCTAGGATCAGTAGGGTTTGCTGTCGTTCTTGGAGCGCTTCAGCTGAACCTTCAGCCTCTTCATTCCGATCTGGAAACCATTCATGGCCTGGATGGCAGCTTGCGCAGACACAGGATTGTCATAGCTGACGAACCCTGAGAACAAAATGGTGGACAACACATGTTACATACATTTCAAGAGCAACTTACACCCTGTTTCAACTTGACCAGGGATAATATGTAGCAACTTCAACCGTCTGTGGCGGTAAGAAAGAAATGACTTCACAAGACTGACAGCTGACTTCTGTTTTTATGTGACTTTACAGGGAGGTGTTGCCCAGACTGAAGTTAAGGCGACATTGCCTTGTACTTCAAGGGCATGGTGTACAAGGAAAGCCATAGTAATGAATACTTAAGACTAGGACCAGAAACAATTGATAGTATAATTAAGTTACTGAACATATACACCTGGTCGGCCTACTTCCTCAACAGTAAATAAAACATTAACCGATAAAATACAATGATGATTATTTTGAAAAGCTGGATCTTTTATTCATTACAGCTGCCTATATGGGACATCTGGCTGGTCTGTGTTATGATGTGCAATATTGCACTCATTTTACATTAAATACATTCAAAAACATTTACAGTTTCACCTGTAATGAAAACAACCTTCTCTCTAGTCATCTTTTGACGATTAAAACAAAAGACACAAATATAACTGATCAATTTAAGACAGAAAATATTTCTGTGTCTACATTAATGCTTTAACATAATACTTAAACTATTAAATTAATTACATATTTCAAAATCATTAAAGCTACAAGGTAAAATTTAACCAATTAAAGTTGTGCAAACATAAGAACACGTGTTCTACATTTCAGAGACTGCTTCAGAGGCCAGTGGTGCCAATAAACTTACCAAAGCACTTGCTCAGATTGGTCTGTTTGTCAATGAAGACTTTGGCAGAGACCACATTTCCAAAAGGCATAAACATCTGCAGAAGATCCTGGTCCCCAAACTCCTGGGGCAGGTGGTAGATGAACAGGTTGGCACCCTCTGGCCCTACTCCATTTGGTAAGAAAACCAGAAACTCAAATTAGATACAAATTTAGACGTACAAACCATTAGTTCATTATAAAGTTAATCTTATTTAAAAAACAGATGAAAAATTAAGCTAGTGTGGGCTAAGGATCTGCTCACCTTCCTTCTGGCTGCCAGCCATGCTCTGCTGCAGGAGAGACTGGCCGTAGAGGGAGGGCAGGGCGGAGGCTGTGTACTGCTGCATCCCTGAGTAGGCCTGGGTCAGAGCGTCCATGGAGCTGGCTGCTGACCCGTTGGCCATGGAGGCTGCCAGGCCTCCATTCATGGCCCCCATACCTGTAAAACAGAACATGTTAAAGGTTTTTGGCCACCAGGGGGCAGAAAAACTAACTTTTACATACAACACTTGACTGTTAACACTTTCCCAGAGGGGTAAATTATTCAATATGTTTATTACTGAGGTCGTAGATAGTGGTGGTGTGGTACTGGACTGCATTATATTGATGTTTGTAAATAGGGTGGGCAAAACATTAGAAATACCTCTCAATATAATGTAGTCCAGTTAATCACCAATGCAAACCTCAATAATAAACGTGTAGTTCCATTATTTTTCCACTCAGAACTGATTATTATTAATTATTATCTTTGTAAAATGTATAATTTATAGCTGAGCTGTATTGGATTGCATTAGATTTTAGGTAATAAAGTGGCCACTGGGTGTATGCTTAACGTGCAAGCTGACGATCACTTATTTACACATCCAGCAGCAACAGAGCAACATGAGCTTGCAGTCCATGAAACAAAAACTCCAAAACAGAGAGCTTTTTAAATATTTCTGCTCCTAGTGGTAGAAATTGCTTAATGCAACTTTGAAGATAGTGTGCAACTGTTAGCAACTATGTGAATTTCTTTTAGCTTTTATCCAGCTATCAAAAAGGGGCATTCTCACCACTGACGCTGCTGGTGAGAGCGTTGAGGTTGAGGCCCATAGAGGTCCCAGTGAGACCCTGCAGGGTACCCAGAGATGCCAAGGTGTTCATGGCGGCACCTGCGCTGGACCCTGCTGTTGAACCGGCTGTTGAAAGACACAATAAAAAGGACATATGGGTTACCACAGGGGTGACTTGCTCACGTTCAAAGCACCACATATCACTCTAAACTGGCATCTCTACCACAAATTGTTATGGTTATGAGAGGATGACACAGCAGTGAGGGGGCAGTTAAAAATCTGTCTCTTAACGAGAAGAGGTCATTACAGCAGCAGCAATATGCTAAACTCTGACAGATGGAGCCAATGTATATTTACACAGATTAAAAGGGAAATGGGGGCTCTCATAAAATTTTATATGCGGGTGATTAACTCCCATAAAATAAATGAGGGATGGCTGAAGGCCGTTAAGCAAATAGTGTATGAGGGAGGTTTGCAGAGCAGTCAGTAGGTACCATCGCAGCAGGAGGCTTAACTGTGAAAATGTATGTTTATCTCAATGGGTGAGGAATTTAGATTTAGATTGAATACCTGTGAAGATAAACTACGATAACGGACAGCTGAATTAAGCAATTACGACCAAACAAGGTCAAAAACTAAGCAAGCAAAACACATCCATAAACTAGTAGTAAAATAACCATGATTATAATCACAGCCATGAGGTTTTGAGTGTTTCATGCTGTATGTACAATACATACTACAAATTCAGCTCATGTTAGTTTAATTACCTGGACTGGCCAGGGCTCCTAGGGCTCCACTGTTTGCAGTCAGGGCGCTGGTGGATGTCGGGCTGCCAGAACTCTGGGCTGCAGCCGCAGCAGCAGCTAATGTGGCCAAGTTCTGCAGCTGAAGGGGGTTCACACCTGCTGTGAAAACAAGAGACAGAGGTGATTATCAAAGACTTTCAAAATCTATGCTCAAGTTCTCGCAAACAAATGCCTTTCAAATAAGTCTTAGAGGGTGCGAACTTCTCCAGCATGCAAACATAGAGAACGCATCTTTCAGCCCCCTCTATATTATACTGTCTGGATACAACATGGCATTCTTGCAATCAATCTAGCTGCTTTTCATTCACTCTTATTGGAATCTGACCCATCCTTAGAAAGTTATTTTTCATCATCTTTATTCGCCTGAAGCATTGTTTTGTTTTTACTTATATATCTGGTCACTTTGGCATTATTGTATTTTATTAATCCCAATGGGAAAATGCAAAACCTGCACCACTATACTTATGGTGTGTGCCATTTCTTGCTTTCCCTTCACAGGTCTATTGCTTTTTAATTTGACCAAGTCATGGTTATGTGCTGCATGTTTGTCTTTATGCAGCCTGCACAGGCCCAGAATAACAGCACTGATTGAAAGATTAATGTGATTTACTGCAGTTAAAACCATGTGGGTGTAGAGCACTGAGTCACAAGGTTGGTGACATGAAAAGTGTTGGCTTGTTCATTTATGGACGACTTAAGAACAGTGGTTTTGACAAATGAAAAGATGAACTTACCTCCTAGCCTCTGAATATTATTGAAACTGCCTTGGTTACTAGTAGATGTGGCCTGCTGGAGCAACTGTTGAGGACAAAGAAAGAAAGACTGAATGCAAGAATCTAAAGGGGCACATACAATTAGGTCTTAACTGATTTGATGAGCTAAGCTCTTTAAAAAATGTAATAACAATTCCAAGAAAGTTTACAAAGGTTTGAGGTCTACGAGGCTATTGTAGATAATGTACACAAAATGGCTGCATTTCCATCCACAGCAGTCACTGCTTAACAAACAGCAGGTAAACAAAACAGGATCACCTGACAATATAATTCAACACAAAACAAAATATCCCTGAGAATGTGGTCTGCTCGTACATGAACATAAACACGTTGCAATATAACAACCAATACAAAACCACTAACTACATCCTCAGAAATTAAGATCACTCAACACCTCTCTACCATCTGACTCCATCTACACAGATGAATATATTACAAACTTCACACACACGTGTATAATGTATTGCCTTGTAAGTATTAGTTGATATTGTCAAGTAGTTCTGGTTTTCTTTCTACACATGTGCAAATCAAGAGGCCTGTATAGTCAACATACAGCAGAAACTAAACTAACCAACTGTGCCATGATAATACATGAGCAATTGTGCAGCTCAGCAGGGCTGCATGTTTGATTAACACTTACAGCCAGGTACTGCGGTGTGAGGGTCCCCAGGCCGGCCAGGTTTCCCCAGGTGGAGGCGCTGTTGAGCTGCTGAATCTGCTGTACTAGCTGCTGCTGCAGGCGCCGCTGCTCCTTATCTCTCTGTGTGTCAGCAAACTTCACCACCAAAGGTGAGGAACAGCCCTGAAGCAGTGAATGGGTCAGAAATGTTAGACCAATCCAGAAGCAGATTGAAGAATCCACACTTTATTTCATCAATGCAAGAACACAATCATTGCAAGGAATTTCTCAATAAAAAAGGGGGGTGGGGTATCATCTAGGCCTCAAGACAGTTTTTTTTATGCCTGTTGCATTCATATCAAAGCTAACACACAGAGAGGACATCTGCCATGCATAGCTGAGCCACATTCCAAAAAGGGGCACAGGACAATGCTGCAGACAGTGAATCTTTTTAGCACTCTGAGGAACTGAATTTAGTCCACGGACAAGCAGACAACAGATGGAGACAACACTTAAAAAACAGACACACATTCAAACGAGGATATGTCAGCAGACATTAACAAGAAAAACGCATTACAATACACGCAATCTCACAAACACAGTCACATACTGTTCAGACAGACGCATGGACACGAGGCATGCGGTGCAAAAGTATTTTGAGAGTTGAGAGCCATAGAGGGAACAGGCTGGACAGGGAAAATGGCTTCTGCACCAGCAGCACCTCCCATGACAGCTGAGAATTGGTGAGGTTATGATATGGGGAGAAATAGGTGGCACCACCACTGGGGCCTGTGTTTAATCTGGTAGGAGGAGTGTTATGTTTGGTTGGGCTCCTAATTAGACTTGGTCTGATGCTTCACTGGGGAGCCTCTGACCTGCTAGCTGTCATATTATTGCTGCTCCACTTCCACAAAGACACCATTGGCTACACGATGACATGGACCCAGTTTTTGAAGATATCTAATAGGGTAGCTGCTCCAGTCTAGGTTAATTCTTTGTTAACCTATATTTGATGATGTGGGCTCTTTTCCCTGTGGTCCAAAATAAAGATTGATTATGGCAGACTGTTATGGCTAGCCTCTAAAGTATTATCAGAATCAATAAATGAGATGCATTTAGTTCAGCCCAAAATTAGAGATGACAGCAATTCTCGTTGGGTCCTGTTAACTCCGGATTCAGCAGCTATGCGAGAGGCAATGTTTCAAGTTTTATTCAATTATTTTGCAGACGACAATGTAATTTTGTAATTAGCAAGAGTGGTTTTGGAAATGACTCATGCTCTGTGATGAATGGACGCCATCTGCTCGGACAGGTTCTTCATCTTTCCAACACAAGGGGGCAGCAGAATGTATGGGGGGGGGAGGGGGGAAATGAGAAATAGGTGCTAAGGGGTACAGTACCTCCATAGTCTGAGAGTGATGCATGGTTTTGATTGCATTCTGTGCCATTGCCCTGGTAGCAAATGTGACAAACGCACAGCCTGTAGGGGGGGAACAATAGGAGAGGGGGGGTAGGGGGAGGGAGGGACAAGAAGAAACAAAACAAGACAAAAGGTTTGGACAACTCGTTATGAACCCCAAAAAAACACATTACAGTACAAAGAATGGCAACTCCCAAGCACACAGAACCACCCTCACTGGTTAGCACACAGAGAAAGAAACACAACAAGGAGAACAGTAACACGTGTCACATGAGCACAGTGATCGACGGATTAAATTGCCACCCAGAGAGGCTTGACTATGTGGTGTCATGGTGAAACAGTCAACGTGATTATATACACATAAAATGCACACATAAAAATACACACTGAAAAGGCTTTGATTTGCTAAAATATGCAAGATCTGCAAACATCAAAAGGGTATTACGGTCCATTTCAAATTGTGGTTGCATTGCGTACATTAACTATATAAAAAGAGCAGAAAATTCATGGCCATCATCAACATGAGAGCCTTGTGCTGCCTGCTATCTGGGGATTTATGCAGTAGAGAGCTATGTAGGAGATGCGACAACAGGCTAATTCCAGCCTTTGTAGAGTGTGATGAAGGAGGCGGTAGAGGAGGAGCTGAGCCGAGCCGCCTGCCAGCTGAGCCCACGAACACCAGCAGCCAGCGGTTGCCAAGGCGACGGGCCATTGTGCTGGACAGCGAGTGCAGTGGCCCTTCACTGTGAGATGTGGAGGCTGAGTGTAACAGCGACAGAAGGATAGACTATGGGGATGGACTGGGTGCCACTGGAGGTGAATAGCACTTGATTTGGGGGTGGAGGGGGTTGAAATGTAGAAGTAAGGAGGGGCCTGTATAAATACTTGATGAGAATATACTCATACTCGGCTACGCTGAAGGTGGCGGCTGTGAGGCCAAGAACACTGTGCCTATGCTGAAAGCACACCTACCTCTGCTCTGACCATCTGGTCCCCGGAGAATTCGGCACTCTTCGATCTGTCCGAAAGACGAGAACATCATTCTGATCTCGTTCTCGCCATATTTCTTTGAAACCATTCCGATGAAGAGTTTTCTGTCTTCTACCGCTGCAGATGGATGAAAAGAGAACAGCTATTCAGTTAAACCCAAACCATTATGGAGCTATGAAAGCGGCAATTACATCAGCCGCTAAATCATGCACCTCTTTTTCTTGTTCAAGCTCTCTCCTTTTCATGCTGCCACCCCCCCCCCCTCAGGTGCCAGCCTCTTGTACAAATCTCTGCAACTTGCAGCTTTGTTTTCCTCAGTGTCTACTTCTCTAGACAGATGACTGTATCATCCATTTGTGCACTTCTCCAGATCCTCTGTACCTGCTCTACTCTTCTCCCCTTGGTGCCTTTTAAAGCCCTTAATCCTCCTAACCCCTGACACTATATAGAAATTGTGTATTGCTGCACATTCCCTGAACCAAGTCATTCTCAGGCCATCATTTTGGCATTAAATAGAGACACAATCCAGCCCCTGACTTCTTTTAAAATCTCACATCACATTTGTCTTGGCTGAATCTTTCTCCTCTAAGGTTTTTCCTCAAAAGACATCGTCTCTGTAACGTCGAAACCTTTGTTTGCTGCCTGCATGTCACATGAATCCACTTACCACTTGTTTTCTCACTGTCAGCGGGTTTCATCTGGATAGGATGATGCATCTGGAAAAAAAGGGGGAGAGAAATGGTTAACAAAGCATGTGTCACCATTATAAACTATGCAGGTGCTTGGCCTCGTTATCTCTCATAACAAGAGTCTCATATCTTCACACTCATCCCCCCGCCTATTTTCAAGTATTTCTCTCTGCCTCTTGTTTTGCTCTCTCACTCTAAGACCATCATCCCTCACCACTGCCAGATTCAGGAGAAGTGTCTATGAGTTGATGGAAGGGATCAAATTCTCCAGTATCCAATTTCACTTCTCGCTGTATTGTGGACTTGTGATTGAACTTATCGATTCTTCCTGTCAACATCCCTCATCTTCTTTAGAACAATTTTACGGGAGATGGTTGACAAGCAAGCCAGTTCTGTATTGCTTTCAAATGTACAGCCATTTTTAGTTGGTACACTTCTTTAACCCGCTATACACCATTATTTTACGTACAAACAGAATGAGGTGTGGCGAATCTGAGCTGTAAAAATAAGATCAAATTTGAGTCAGCCTAAAATCTGTGAACATAACACTCTTTCTCAAGCTGTGTTCATTATTTGAGAAAGTGGATGCAGAACAACTGCTTTAGGATCTGCCATTTCATGCCATTTAATGAACACTTCTGTGAACTTCAAGTGAATATATTTTTAGCACATTTACCTGCCATGTGACATGAAAGAGAGGAAATAAATCTAGCCGTGAGATGCCGGAGCGGGTTGTGCTTATGAAAAGTGGTGGGTTTGTTTTTGACAAGCACTAAAGAGAAGCAGACAGATGGCCTGCTCAGTATGGGTACTGGCTAGCGTCACTGACCAAGGAGAGCAAGGCACAGAAGGGAGAGACAACAGGGAAACAAGCTTTTCCACTGTCATGCAAACCAAACTCAGTCACCTGCAGTCAATGCCAGGACCAGTATGACCGGGTATTGGGATTTGCGAGCTGAGCTGTTAGACCACACTTTATTTAAAATGTCTGGCTGATTGATAGTCCTCCAGTGAAGAGAGCTAGGCCTGTATGCTCAGCCTGCAACACTCATTTATCAACCCGGTTCAATATTTACCTGTAACCTCACTGACAGTGGCTCCTTTTCCAATAGACTGAGCTATTGATTTAATTGACGGCAGGAGTTGTTTGGTATAGATTTAATTGATTGGAAGGAGAGTAATTTAGAACGATGTACAGGCAGGGCAGACTTGTAGAGGTTTAACAAGCACTTGCACTTATTCCAGTTCATTGGGCTTTAATCTCTCTAGATAAATCAGGTAAGGAATTAAGAGACCACACTCGCTCTCACCAGGCTTCATTGTTAAAAGAAAAAAAAAAACTTCCTCTTGCCTCCTTTTATACCTCCAACTTTGAGAAATAAAAATGTAGATGTGCATCAATGATTCATGAAGACAAGCATTAATAATTTGTTCCACTTTGTGGCTATCAGGTCCTGTGCCTCAGTGAATAATCTGCTGCCTGGTCAAGCACGCTTTACCTGATACCTGCATGTGTGTGAGCATGTGTGTTGGGTCAGCTGGCTTATCAATTCAGGTGTGTTGAGGTTCAGAGTGGTCCTCGGTAAGGTGTTAGTGCATAGTGGGGGCTGAGATATTTCTCAGGCCAGACAGGTGCTCAGTGAGCCGAGAGCTCATTATTGGCCAGCACACAGCTCACAGCCTGCACCAGGGATGTAGAGGGGCTCAAGCAGCTAAAAGCAGCCCATACTGTGCTTACTCACCCCACTTAAGGTCTTTATGTTGTGCAGTGCATTCTGGGCCTCCAGTGCAGCTTTTCTTGTATAAAAAGTTACAAAACAGCATCCTGCAGAGAGAGAAAAACAGGGACAAACAATGGGCGGGGGGGGGGGGGGGGGACAAAAACAGCATTAAAAACACAGTGCATACAGACAGTAAATGTAATATCACAACTGCTGCAGAGAAGGAAAGAAGCTAAATGGACAAGAGTTTGTTCTTCGCATATCACATGTTAGAAACATGTGACAGGATATTCTTAGCGCCAACTGTTAGATGGTGCACACAGCTCATGTAGGAGCTCGCAGCGAGGACACTAAAGTAACGAGATAGTTGAAGGCTGTTGTGTGACATGGCCATAGAGATGACCACTGGGTTAGATAGCCGTCAGGAGGCACTGATGCACAGCCTGCAGGTCAGCACAGCACGGGCAAGCCAGGGCACAGTACCAACACATCAACAAATCAGAGAGAGTGGTGTCGCATTACATAAGAATCCAATCACATACAAACATACATACAGGAGGCATGAAAACAGCACAAAGAGACAAGAGGGAGCAGGAGTGAGAGCAAAGAAGAGGAAACATGGGGAGGGAAGAGGTGGTGGGGGAGGGGATGAAGAAAAGAAGAGCGGGAGAGGAAAAAAAAAAAGCCTCTCATCCTTCCGTCCCAGCAGACCGCCAGTGGCGTTCCAGCCTGTCAGTTTCACTGGGCTGGGGAAGTGGAGCACTGCAGCGTCTCTGACCTACATAGTGTGTATTATGCTGTTACTGGAGCTCCCAGGCCGCGGGGAGGGCTGTTGAACTCTAATATGCATCGAGCTGCTCTCTTCCCTCTCCCTCTCTCTCACAACCAGCTGAGCTCTCTCTTTCTCTGCTGCTTAGCCCTGCCTCCGATTTACTGGAGCTAAATAAACCATCCAGAGAAGCGTGATAGTTATCAGATGATTTTTTCATGACCTGCAGTAGACGTGACCTAAAAAACAAATCGCAAATCTGATGGCTCCTCAATAGATCTGTTGCAAAGTAAACAACCAAAATGGAAGTGGGATTACAGCCATTTCAACGAACAAATCAAACAAAAGTGAGATTGATGACAGAGGAAGGGGGTGAAGGGTGTATTATCTGCCATGCAAATAAACATAAGCCAGATATCATCAGGCCATCGTGCTTTTATAAAACTGCCCCCACTTCTCCCACTAGGAGCCCACTGGGAAAGGAGGACGACAGTGAAATTGATGAGTGAGGGGGTGCCACTGCATCATATTCACCTCACACAGGCTGGGTGAGCCAAAGACCGCTGTGATCAGGCCTGATTATCTATTAGAATACATTAACATTGCATTAACATGTCAATAGGCCATCACAGCTGACACTCAGCATAGAACAGGGGAGGGCTCTGCTAAAAAAAAAGGGGGCTTTGAACTCGTCAGCCTCCCAATGAACTGCTCAGTGTTGGCTGTATATCTATATACAGACGGCATAATAAGCACCCTGGAGATTTTCTGGTATACCTTTAAACATACTCCAGCTTATCTGGCATTGTTGGATGTGGGCACATCTTTGTAAAAAAAGATCATGTGAATCAACCGTAGTCCTGCTGGCCATGACACACTAAAGGCTCTTTTGACCAAATAGTTACAGTGTCGTGAGGAGCCCTAGGAACTAAACCGAGATCTGAATCAGGAACTAGAGGTTGCTTTATGCGGATTCCAGGAAGATTAAGAAATTAAAATGATACCGCAAACCAGTTACAAGACACATTTTTTTGAATGTGACAAGTCGTTATGTTGTTCTTTGTTATTTACTGCTGCAAGACTGACGTTTGAATGGATGCTGCAAAAAAAGGACCAAAAGGGAAACTATAAAACGCCAGAAAGGCAAGATGTCTGACTCAAAGTAATAGCGTTACTGTCAGCACATCTTTCACTTGGAAAATAGGAAAGGGCCGAGGAAAAAAATGAGGATAGGCTGCACTAAATGGGTAAATTCACTTATTCACCAGTCTGAGCAGCCATATAGGCAACACTCTCTCTGAAACTGCCTCCACCAACAATTTTACAGACTTGATCAGCAGCTTATAAGAGCTGAATAATGCCAATGGATCTGGACACACCTCAAAAACTACGTGTGACGGATGGCCAGAGACCTTTAATGACAGCCAAACAGCTCTGGACGGTTTGGTCCGGCTTGGTGAAACCACCGCTAGCATAAAACGGGCTCCATTTAGACAAAGACAGACAGAGTCCAGCATCAGACAGGGTCCCACCACATTAAAACCAGAGAGTGGATTAATGACTTTAGCCATAGTGAGTCATCCAACAATCAAGGGAATTGGAACTGAAATTTGGGTGGCGTCGTAAACCCAGGACAGTTACATCAGGGAAACTGTCGTTTACTTTGTTCACCTGCAGTTAGTTACAGGAGACTGAGCACTTCCAGTGGCACTTTGCAGCTCTCTGCAGACAGCAGGCTTCCACTTCATCGTCTCCTCTAATTGCAACCTAAACTGAATCGCTCAACTCGAGCACCATTTCTATGGTGAGCGCATCGATAGATGTCTTAATGGAAAATTGCAGTTCTATAACACTTCCTTCATACAATGCTGCTTTTGAACCAACCAACATAAAGTAAAAAGAAAAAAACATTTCTATAATGCAGGGTTATGGAGAAAACAAGTTATTTTCTTAACCCTGGAACAAAAGACGATTGAATCATCTCACCTGTAAGCACAAACACAGCTGCATTGCGTGTGGAGACAAGCAATTCTGTGCATTGCCTAAGGGGATTGTGCTGAAATGTGACGGTAGATGATGTGGCAATAACAGGGCTTTGTGTATTGTGCTTGACCACTAAAAACCAGCCAAATACAGGTAGAGGACAACGGTGGCCATATAATAATAAATGTTTCTTTGTGCTTCTGGCCACTGGCAGGTAACCAACCAATATTTAGATGTGCCCATTTATTATGGGCATAATTAACAATTTATTTTATTATTACATTAAACATATTTCATTCTAACATGTACCAAATTACATTGTTAACCTAAAATGTCTGCTTACATACAAGAACCCAAATTAAATGGTAAGAGGCAAGCAGCTGTACAAAATAATGGATTATCAATTGTGTATTTTGTGTTAATCCAACTGATTAATAAACAAATAACTCAACTCTAAATCTAGAAAAAACTAAATTTTAGCATTCAACAACCTTTGAGGCATGGTAGAACAATCATTAAAATCATTTGGAGCCCTGATCTTACCTTTGCTCTGAGGGGGATTCTGGGTGCGATCACGGAGGATGTTGATCTGGTGCACAGCTCCGAAGGGCTCAAAAAGCTCTTTTAGTTCCGTTTCTGACCAGGAGCGCGGGATCTGTCCCACAAACATCTTGATGGAGTCTGGGTCTGGCTGGTCCAAGTGCTCCAGCGACCCGTTCATCTTGCTGCCGTTGCCGTTGCTAAGAGAAACCCCCAAAAATCTGTTATTAGTATACTAGGGTCTGAACAAAATTCATTTTGTAAGTTTAAATCGGTTATCATATTTACAGGAAGTTCACTGCGGACGGACCAATTAGGCAACAAGGATTACAGGATGACTCAACACCTTGATATCAAAAACAACGTGACAATACTTTGGGTTTGACGCTTTTGCACAAATATTTATGTAAACAGAAGGGGAAATGGTCTGCAACGACAAGATATCGTTCCATTTCATCCATTTTAGATGATAATAGTCACAATAATACTGAAACAAGTAGATTGAGCAGATCTGAAAAATGTAAAGTTAAGTAATGTAGGTCTGTCAGCAAGTAAAAAACACCAAAGTGTGTTACAGTGTTCACCAAATTAAGAGAGCATTTCCCAGGTATACTCACAGGAGAATTTTCATTTTATCTGCTTTAGTTTAGCCAATTTCCTTTGTAAATGCATGGTTTCGCTATTATACTTAATTAAAACAATTCCCATTTAAGAAATGTGCCAGTCTTTGCTGATGGGTGGACAACCATTATTTAAACACACTGTAAATCACCAATTCATTTTAACAAACTGTATCGTTTCACACAATCGAGTACTTTGTTGGTAACGTGCTGTTCCAAACTATTGTCGGAAAGATTTACAATGTCTTCGTCTCCAAAAACAGCTAAATCAACACAATAAAACATTGTTTTGGAAAGCAGTTTCATAACCATTTTAAACCAATTGTGATTCTTTGGGCAGCAGGACGGTAAGAGTAGTAATAGCTTGGATTTAAGCAATACACATAATATCAATTCAAAGTGACATCATTTTAATAACCACAGGAAGACAGATAAATAAAGCTACATATACTCCTTTTAAAAACCCAAATGCTTCCAAATAACTCTTTATTAGCTTGTTTGTTAATGGAATAGGCCTGCATAGAATAATCAAAGAAAACTGAAATCAGGCTAAATTGTGATTTATTAGATGGGCTAGACTTTGTGTCTCTAAGATTAGTTCTGAAAAAACAGTGCGCTTTGATTGTCATTAATATATTAAGAAAATGTCAACAAAGGATTCAAATGATTTATAGAGCACTAAATCATTGGCACTGTGACTATTTGTGTATGTGTAGACTTAAGTAGATGCTGAAACAATATATTGTTTACAATAATGGATGGTGTAATAACTCTGAATTGCACAGTCAACAACATATCGAGCAAACAATCTGGGTTGTAGTAGCGCAATGATGGAGAAGAGTGAAATACTAAAATTGTGCCATTTCCCTTTGAGGCAAGCCTTAGGGACAGAGAATCAATACCCACCAGTCTACCTACGACTACAGCACCTTTGTCTCACTCACATACAAACATTTGCTAACAGGACTGGAGGTGCTGAATACCAAGAATGAGATCGGAGCTACAGCCATCCACGGGTGTCAAGGCACTGAAATCACGTTAAGCGTGAAGCATCACTCCCAATACACAATGTAGTTCCACAGAGGATCAAGAAGGGCCACGGACCACATGTACAACACAAAAAGTGTAGACGACGGAACAAAAGACATTAGTCTGGTGCGCCCACACAAACACACACCCCTACCAAAATTCTTAAAACAACATTGTAAAAGCGAGACTGACAAAAAGATAAACTAACATGAAAACAATTTTACACACAGACCTTTGGACGCGAGCCATCCATCTCTTACAAATTGAGCCCAGCCGTTCAGCAGAAACACCAAACTCCTTTAGGGACTTAAATGACATGCTAACAAATCACACGTCGATTCTTGTTCTTCTGAAATCCAACTCCACACCTCAGTATAAATTTTTTTTGTTTCCTGGAGGCTGTCAATACATTCGAATGATGACATATAACCAGAAAAAAAGCTCCAGTGAAACAAAAGCCTCTCTCCACCAAAAAAGGGGTGAGGGACCCCCCCCTCCCACCAGCTCCGACAGCTAAATGAAAACAGCACTGTAGAGCTCTAAACCTCCAAGAATCGCTGATTAACAGACAGAGATTTTGCGGTACATCTCCTCCTCAGGCGCTTTGGCGATGGTACAGAGAGTAACCTACAGCTTCTTCACCACAGCAGGGGAACAATCACATATTGTTCCCCCATGCTGGAGAACACTATTCACCGTTCCTCTACAGCACAATGGGCCAAGTCAGAGAGATGCTTTGGAACACATCGAAGGCTACGTCTGCTAAGGCTACAGCACTGGTGGGTGACACCATTTATCCCGTTTTGCCAGTGGCTCTCCAACGCCATTTTGCTGAGGGCCCTTAGATGAAATCTCACTGTACAAACAGCAAACCTCACTTTTTTGTGTGACAGCATTCAAAAAACATGAAGGCTCCTTAACATTCATTAAACTCTCAAGCCCCCTACAGCTGTGCATTGTCTATTCAGCTTAAGAGACTGCTGAGGAGAGATGTAACTGCAAGAATACATTGTTTAGTCTTGCTATCCACCCACACAAAAATGACAGTTTTAATTACTGAAAAATGTCTATATGTCATACATTTATATTCCTCAAGAAACTTGAGTAATTCATCATTGATTCAAATTGTTTACTTCAAAGTACTACATCATGGACTGATATTGTACAGTAGACGAGTACACAGACGGTAAGCACCGTCACACAAAGCTGTATTGACCACGAGTTGAAAGTGAAGGAAAGTGAAGAGCAAGAACAGACAGGAAGGTAAATAAATGCCAAAAACTATACCAACTTTGGGAGCATTTCAAGTTTAAAAAGGGCCCATGCTGCTGCACCAGCCTTAAAGAAATTGACAATTTTGGGAAATAAGCTTATTTGGTTTCTTGCCGATGCCAATGCCACTCTCATATCTGTAGGCCAGTTAGCTTAACTTAGCACAAAGACTGGAAATAGGGGGAAATAGCTAGCCTGGCTCTGTCCGAAGGTTACAAAATCCATCCATCAGCACCTCTGAACCTCAGGAAGTTACCAAGGACTAGTCCGTCTTCTTATATAACTCATGGCAAGAAACCAAATAAGCGCATTTCCCAAAATGTCGAGCCATTGCTTTAAAAAAGGGCCTGCAATTAACTATGGCTAGCCCAGCTAGCTTAGCTACCACAAAGGTGACAGCTGCCTACGAGGATCAGTATCTGCCAGTAGTCAGTTTTAAGTTGCACCTGCTGATAGAAGGTAGCATCTATGAGTGGAACTTGAGTGTCAAGCTGTTTAAGCGCAATAATGTTATGTCAATACAGCAGTGGCAATATGCCAATGCAAAGCTGCTAACACACGCCTTCAACAACACATTGTCAACTGTTTTCCCATGGGTTAGTTCTTCTGTAGAAATAAGTTTGAATGAAAACTGTTCATTGAGGTCAGAGTAACCAGGAAATTACTGATTTAGGAAAGACCCGTTGAAAGAACTGCATTCACCTCTCTTGTATTGGGGTGACACCAGAAATCTCAAGATGGTTTGATACCACTGGGGGCAAGTGACAAAATGTTTAATATTTTTTAACAAAGCCTGCATTACAGTTAAGTTATAACATTTTGTCAATTATTTGACTATTCCAGCTGAGTTAAATCAACAGCAAAGACCGCTATCTGCTTGACCACTGTAGCCACATATGCAACCTTTTCCCCTCACTGATTGCATCAGTCACCCCTACTTCAGATTAAATATTAGATTAAAGCGCAAACAGACATCCAAAAATGTTGGCACATTATTGATAAGGGCACAGACTCAAAAATACTATAATTGATTCTGTCAGTACTACCCAGCTTTGCTCCCTACACCACCCAGCAGAGTGCTCCCTGGGAGTAGTGATGTAGTCTTTTGCTGAGCTTCCACAGACAGCCCCGTGATGTGGCAGCTCATCAAGCTCCAAGACACCCTGCAGCAGCTGACAAGTCATTCAGAGCCAAAGCCACGACAGTTGCATGCTTACTGCTGCACCACCCATAAAAACAGGTGATTTATCTGGACCATGTGTCTGTCCTGTTGGTGAGCTCTGACCGCGCAAGTATGCCAGCGACACCTTTGCTGTGCCCATAATAGAAACCCAGCCAATTTGCCTAGTAATGCACATGATTTTGAAAGCTCAGCGTTGTGTGTTTGGACGCTACTTATCCCGAAACCATCAGGGGTCACAGCAGCAACACATGTCACATGATTTCGTTTGGTCACTACTACTGAAAAATAAAAGTCCTGCTATAAATGTATTTGTATCATTACTAGCTATTTATTAATGTTAGTTGGCTCTTGTAATGTCAATTAAACTATCACAGGGTTGCTCTGATTAAAATATTGATCAAACAAGTCTTGTTAGGGCAATAAAGCATAATGCTGAGTCTCTTCCTGTTTTGAGTAATGGACTGAAACGTTTTTGCCTTGGGCTGTTTTGGCAACCGGCAGCACACTGCTGTCATGCTTTATTGGGGATAAAAAAAAGTCAAAGTTCACATCGACACACACGTAATGCTTCTGAGAAAAGAGGAAAATCAGTCAACTGAAACAGCTGTTTGCTAGTAATACCCTCAAAAAAATCATGAGTTGCTTTTTCTTTCAGGAAACCAATGGCCTTATAAGCTGATTCAACAAGAAACAGAATGCCTCTAATGCCTTGGTAATGTCTTTGACAGCTGTCAAATAGAACATAAAGGCTCCCTCTTCTAGCTCCATCTATTTTCGCCACTACTACAAAAAAAAAAAGGCAGAATATTCTTATACAGGTTGAATAAGGTTTCACAAGCTTGGTGTAAAAATATCCTCCTGACAGGTTTGAAGTTGTTACTTCAAAACTGGTCACAGAAAACAGCAGCAGGACTTAAAGAATGTTTGCTGCAGGACCCGTGAGCAAGAATCACTCAAAACTTGTGAACCAGGTTTGAAACAACAAATGACAACCAACAGTGGATGTCGCTTGAGGCCAGAAAGCAGAAGTATGAGGACTTTGCATTATTTGATTTCCATACCAAGTGGTCGACCCTAATCAGCATTTTGTGGCTCTGATGAGACGTTATTAAAATATTTTCCTCCTGGCATTAACTCCAATTTGGCTAAATATGGCCTAATTTCATTGTTGAATTTCCCCTGATGAAGACAGACATGTTCAATCAGCCTCTGAATGGGCCGCACGTTAACAGACGGCCAGCATCTGATGACAAGGCCCGCCCCATTAGCTCCATAATCACACCAAGTGTCCCTGCCAGTTATGGATGACGTTGCTAAAGTAAAGCTTGTGTGAACGAACAGTCAAACACCCAACTAAATAAACTCTGCTCACACTTCTGTCAGTGTCAGGTGGAGCATGAATTTAAATCTTCAGGTGGAGCTTCCCCGGAACAGGCAAGAGCCTTACAAATGCATCTCGAATGAAGAGACAAACAGCTCACTAAAAGCAGCAATTACACTTGATTACGTTGACAGAGTGTGCTTACTGCCCTGGCTTACTCGGTCATCCATTATCCTAACCTAACCTGTGATAGGTAACAGAACATCTTTAATTAATACAAAACTCTCCTTACTAAACATGCAGTTTTTTCTTTCAGTTTATGCTTACAAACATCACACGGTTTCTATGGCTGTGTGCAAAATAACTCCCTCATTCACTACATCCTATATTATAGACACTACCTAGTTTACACTATAGGGAGTTTTGACATTCAAATGAAATTGCAGATATTCATATTATACACTATATAGTATATAATTAGTGATTTGCTGCACAGCCTACAACTGTGCAGACGCTTTGAGCTCCACAAAAGGCATCAATCCAAGAGAGAGGTTCTCTTGTTGTCACATCCCCTCAATCCAACCAATTACTGCTACTCTTGACTTGTCCACTCATGAAGTGCTTTTTCAACCAAACAGCTGATTCCACTTCATGTGGACTGCAGACAGACTTCTAGGTCACACGCATGCTGACCTGAAAAGTGCGTAATCTTGAAAACATTATGCTAAATGGTATCCAAGAATAGAATCATACGCTTATACCATAGCTTAGTTTTACTGCTGTAACATACCTCTAGTGTAGACTTTGTTAATAACGAAACAGCCACACACTACTGATAATTTCATGGACATGGTGAGGCCATCTGTTCTTATGTAACCCTGTCCTACAATATCTTTTGTTTGCGAAGCTTGCAGAGGAATTTGCTCAACCTTCGATCACACCACCCCACATAGGGGACGTGATTATGAGCGTTCCAAGGCTGCAAATGTAGCTTCAGGACCGCCAGTCTTGTAATTATGGTCGCGCCAAGCTAGCAGCAGGAGCAGAGAAACAGGTGACAGCCAGATCAGATCCCTCCTACACTTGGCCTTCAACATCTGGCTGCATGGCACTCTCCCACCACCGCCGCCGCCACCCTCACAGTGAGGGGAGAGAACAGAACAGCTGGCCCGAGCAGCCCCCGGACCCTGTGCCAAGATCCTACACTTCGCACAGATCAACAGCTCCCCGGCCACAACAAAAGGGATCCCTGTGACGCTTAGCTTACTGACATAGCACTACGGCTGTGTTGGCTGCCAAAGGATCACGCTTAAGCCCTGGTAGTCACTCTCACTGTCAACAATCAGAGGGATAAATCAATCAAATACAGCTGGGGAAAGATCTAATCACCACCTCACTGTCCCCATGTCCCACAGATGGGATAATCTTCAAAATATCATTCAGAAATGTGAAATATTATTTTCTTAATTTGGGATTATAATCAAAAATGGTAGGGATGCAACAAATCTCCATTAACAGTTAATCAGCCAATTATTTTCTCAATTAAATCGACCAACTGTTTGGTCTACAAAGCAAAATTTGGTAAAATACAAGGGTAAAGGATCAAAAATACAGGTCAAGATCCGAGCTTGAAGCCATTCATACCAACCACAAATAAATTTAATAACAAAGCTACAAAGAATGGTTTGAAGAAACACCCTTACAAAATAACAGTTTGATCGTGACATTTCCTTAAGTCCAAGACAATGAAATCGAAAGGACTAGGCCCATTTTGCTGCAAAATAAAGATAGCACAGCTGAAAGAGCAAACATTTAAATTTTAAACAGTCGTGTAAAAGCAAGCTGCGGTTTTAGAAATGTTTTTGTCAAATAAGATTAGCTGTTATGTCGAGAGGACAGTGTTATAATATGGACCTCTGTGCTTTGTGAATGTCTTTTCTCCCTTGTTTACGTGCCCTGTCACAAGATTTCCATTAATGGCTCAATAATGTAGCAAACCACGTGTTTTCTGCCGTTAAGTAAGCACTCTACATTCAACATGGACGGGAGCACCAGTGCCTGTGAGCGGAAGCTAACGATGTTAGCTAGCTCGATTGCTAGCAGAGAGACAGGGAGGGACTGGGAGTGCGCCAAGCAAGCCGAGCTGATAGCCCGTGTATTGCCTACAAACAAGCTTCACGTACGCTGTGGAGATTTACAACAAAAAACAAACCGATATTTAGGTGGCAACAAAATATATTATTGGCAAACTTTTCGCCAACTTCACACGGAAACTCTTCTCAACGAACTTCCCTTTAAACCGTTGATAAGTGGACTGTTGTAACACCTACCGTTTCGATCGAGCTCGCGTAAACTTGTTCAGTAGCAAGTAACTAACTGAAGCACCAAACAAGAGGGTGGTGCTGTGTTTGAACAAGTAAAGTAAAACAAATAGACACCCTGTACTGTTGTTTTTAAAGGCTAATCGATGCTGTTTTTCTAGACTGATACCGAAACGTGTGTTCTCCGGAAGCACATGTCACTTGACTATTGTAGCGCGCCTAGTCTCCGACACCGTCGCTAGCTAATTGCGTTTTCTTCCAGTCACTTCGAGTAATACGTGTTGGCCCAGAAGGTGTGTGCTCGGCCGTAGTTAAGCGTGGTGTTACATTTACTCAACCGACTTTTGTGGTGGTTACATCCATTATTATCTAAGTTAGACAAACTACTTCAACTCCAGGTGAGCGTGCCGTCACTGTTCGTATGATTAGCAACGTTAGCATCCCAGTTGCCAGTTAAGCTAACGTTAGCTAACTCCCAACTCGCCCTGACCGGTGTTGTTTGCCTCGTCTCTTTAAAAAAAAAACACCCACAAATGTTTGCGTTGCTGACGGAGAGAGGTGGTAACGCAGCGGATAACGATAGTAAGGTTACTTACATTGTGTCGCTCGAAGTCATTAACCGACTTTCGGCCAGAGGGTGGAAATCCAGGTTGTACGTCGAAGTCATGCTCAAAACAACGTCTATCTAACAATGAGAAGCGACGTCCGCTCACTCGCAAGAGGCTCAACTCCGGCGAGACGGCGACAAGACGAAGCAGAACAGGTGCAGGGAGGGGGCGTCTTCTTCAAAACTGCATGAGAGAGAGGGAGAGAGAGGGCACCGATACCCGCCTTATTCCTTCCTCCTAATTTCGCTCTCGTCCCCGATTGAAATAAATTCAGGCAAGCCGCTGTCACACTGCACAGCGAGCTGCAGCAAACCAGAGGCGTGGCCTCTTCAACAAAAGTCTGAAACCATGCTGCCTGCTGCTGCTGCTCAGCAAGCCTCACAGCGCTTCTAGCCCATGTAAAATGACTGTAATGTCCCTATAGGGACTGGCGCGTGGTGTTCTATAGAGAATTTACTGACCTATTTGTAGTTCATGATGTTTTATCTGCTGCGGCCTCACCATTATAGTCGTATAATGACTGATGTTCTGCAGCCTTGTCGAAACATTATTAAGAAGAATCAGCTCATGCCCAGCTTTATTGTGAAGGGAGGTTAATCTGTGGATGAGTCAGGGATCTAATGATCCTGATTAGAGAGCCATTTAAAATGTTTAAATATAGTACCCAGGTCATTACCATCAAGATTAATCATGTCTTTTTCCATAATTTCTCAGGAGTCTAAATTAGGCACCTGGTCTTTTTTATTGGATTACGCAAATAATTAAGACTATTTCCAGCTTGTTTATTGCCTTACATTGCTGATGGGTCCATAAATATCTTCCAATCAAAAGTGAGATTGTAAAAATGCTGTGTTGCATTTCCCCAGGGTCACAGGTCATGTTCCCCTTTGTGCTGGGCTGTTGTTTCCCTGGGGGAGGGGGGAGCCTATCTTCTTTTGTTGTGCTGGACTTGCAGGGCGAGGCCTCTACACTTGAGGGGAAAGGTAGGGGGGTCGTTGTCAAGTACTGGGGGTAGCCTAATTATCAATCCATTCATTATTGCTCCAGCAGCTGCACAATCCAAAAATATTATTCATAGCGGGTGTTAAGAAACATCCCATTCATGAAATCCAACTTAATCCTTGTATCCATAGCAATTTCAAGGCAACTTGGCACCAGAGCAGAGTATGCTCTATTAAACAGTGCCTAAAAGAGGTTTGTATGCATAATGTGATATGCGACCTATTTTGCCATACATGTAGACAAGCCCACTATGCAACATGCATAACCATTAAGCTTGAGGGGCTGCTATAAAAAGCCAGTCTGAATCCTCTCCGGAGAATCGGGTTTCATTAAGATGAAGGAAAAATACAATAATGTCATCCCATCTGCAGCATCCACATATTTCCTTTGACTCAATTAGATCTCAGGGGATATTATTGAATAGATTTGTTATAAAAGGAGCAGGATTCTTGTAAAGTGCAGCTCCTTGTTCCCTCGTGAGTATGTACAATACATACAGTACAGTTTTCTACACAGTACATAATGTCATCGCAACTGTATATTGCATGCCTTGGCTTTTCTAAGAGATGTTTGGTGGAGTGGATTCCAGACACTGATGTCTAGTTACTGGCACCTTATGATACTAGCCTCCTATTCCTAATCTCAGATTATTACTAGTGTAATCCTATCATAATCCTCCACACGTACCATGCTTTTGTTGTTTACATCGAATGTTTTCCTCTCATGCAGTG
Organism: Enoplosus armatus; assembly: GCF_043641665.1. Taxonomy (NCBI): domain Eukaryota; kingdom Metazoa; phylum Chordata; class Actinopteri; order Centrarchiformes; family Enoplosidae; genus Enoplosus; species Enoplosus armatus. The sequence continues at coordinate 14,189,550 of NC_092185.1, forward strand.
GAAATGAAGTCCCTCTCACACATCATCATCATCATCCAGCATTTAAATTTGTACCCTTTTCGTGACAAACTGCTCAGTGTAAAAATAGGCCAGCTTCAAACCCAAATAGGCCACATCATGTCGCCTTGAACTTGGAGGCACACTTGTTCTTAGCTCTGCCTTTCATGAAAGCATTTTCAGAATGGCGACCAACTAAAGGGCTCTCAAAATGGAGAGAGAGAACTTCATCTTATGCTTTCAAGAGGAACTGTGTCAAGATGTACTAAGCACACACGATAACACTACTTTGTCAGGGTCCAGTTCCACTAAATTAATGCAAATTCCAAGATGGATGTAAATGTTCCTTCTTGTCCTTTTAAAAATAATTTATATTTTTTCTTGTTTTTGACTGAGGGAGTACGGTGAGGCCTAGGTGGGTTTCAGTAGATCTGGTCTTTTTCAGTGGCCTGTGCGATTCAGAGACAAATACCTGCATCGCTGACACATTCATCTCCCTTTCTGTCTTTATAGTTCTAAGTATCTGAGGCCTTGTGGAACTTTGAAAATAGGATGGAGATGAATTAAATTACATTAGAATGCTGTAAGGTATTGCTTTTTCTATTCTGGTACAATTTAAAAACTAAACCACAACCTCCTGTTTGAATCATTGTTGTCTAGAGAAAATGGGATTGAGATGAACGCCCAAATTCATTAGATTCAAATACATGGTTTCTGGGTTCCAAGGGAAAAAACCCATATAGGGACACCAGAGGAACACCACCCTGCCCACAGTCACACAGTCACAGCATGGGAGAACGCCTCAACTGGAAACAATACATCCTATGACAATATTCAGCCCAGACAAAGAAGCAGTCCAAATACGGGCTGCTCCACAAAAGCTAGCCCAGATTTGAATGAGGGGCCATCCCCAACGTACCTCATAGGCAGGTCCTCATTCCTGACAGAGATCCCGGCCGCAGAGGGGGGACAGCGCATGCTGTTGGCATACAAACTCTGCACCAGGGCCAGCTCAGAAGAGTGTTCCAACATCGGTGCTCTGGAAAAATCCACCCGGTGTAATGGACACTTTCTTCTCTTTCCCTCTTTCCTCTATGTGTTTCTCTCCCTTTCTCTGTCTCCCGCCCACTCTTTCTCCTCGGTTTAGTGCAGCAGAGCGGCGCCCACCCCCTTCGCTGACTGGCGTGGCTGAAATAATCCTCTCTGACAGCTCATCGTGCGCTAATGCATTGTGCTGCCTGCGGCAGCCCAGTTTGCAGGCTGTAAAGCTGTGGCCACAGTAGCACTCTTGCACTAATTGACACCCATATTAGGAAAACCTCAGAAAATTGGACATGGATGATTTATTCTCACTGTCAGATTGGGGAAAATTAGAGGAAACATCGACACCGTTGTCACAAGATCTCATCCCCAAGTCCTGATTTTCTGGTGCACTTCTGTGTATGTCAGCGTCAGAAGGCAATCATCAAGCCTGGTATCCTAAAAACTGCCCATTCTAACTATTTTTAATGTTAAACATTCTGCTCATCACCAAGCACATGTACGTATTGTAGGTAAATATTAGAACCATTCTCTATTCAGCTCCTGTGGGGATGTACATGTCACTGTCCCTCCATGAGCTGGCTAATAATGAACTGGTGGGTGACAGGTAGAGAGCTTTCCTTGACAACCCCATGTCATTATTATTCTGGAGTAGATAGGGATAAAGATAGCCTGCTAGAATATGAGCCAATGTTGTAGTCAGAATGAATATTTGTTAAATAAGGACAGGTTACAGTACGGCCCCATTGTTCACCAGAACTGCAGTCAATCTGAAAGTTAATTTAACTGCCTGCGACTCTGCCACATTATCCAGATCATAATGTACGTATACTCAAATAGCATAGCAATAACAAGCCCTAATCATCAACTGATAGCAGGATTCAGAGCATGCTGAAGAGGCTCAACCACAGAGTTTTATGAAAGAAACACATTGTATGTTGACTTGCATTGGACAAAGCTCAATTGCATGTTTTGAGGCATATAGTTGGGAATATGACGAAGGCAAAGCCTTGAAGCTCCTGAACACATATTCTGTCATAACCAATACACTTAAAGCATGTTTTGCTTGCTTGTCATTATGCCGCCTGTTTAAAAAAGTAATTTGTCACAATATTCTTTGCACAAAACCCAGGAGAAATGAAATCTAGGTCTCATTCTCCCACAGGTGTTGTGTCCTGTTAGAGTAACATGACATTAAGTAGGAAAGTCATCTGAAACAGGGTCATGTCAGTGTGTGCTGGTATCATAGTTGAGAAGACCAGCATGAAGGGGCTCCACTTCCTCTGATCATGCCACAAAAACCCTCTACATTTCAGCGCTCTCGCTCTCGCTGCTGACATGAATATTTTAAACACTGATGTTGAAATCCAGTTCTTTATGATGTGTTGCTGCTTAGTATGACTGTCAGTGCCACAGGCGCCATGTAGAGCACAGAATAACTGAAGGTCCTTTCTTCCAGCTCTGATCTACCAACATGTAAGAGCACAAAAAACAAAAACGCTCAGTGTGATAATGTTGCATGCACAAATGCTTTCCAGTTGAAACCTCATTTAAAAGAGGTTCCAGAAGTAAAAATAAAACAGTATGTGATGATTATATGAAAATGCATTTGTAATACAATGAACTTGTGAGTGCTGTAACATCACACAGCAAAGGTGCATCACTACAAAAACAGGCACATCCTGTTCACATCCACAGTGAAGAGAAAGGTGGTGTTAGTGTGTGCTGCGGTTGAGCAAAATGCACTCATGCCTGTCATGTAATAAGTCAAATAGCAGCACATGTTTACAGAACTGCAGGTGGTCTCATGATGAGTGAAAGCACCCGTCGGCTTTCCCTTTTTACCACTTGTAGGCTCCCTTGAGACTGATTGCACAAACAGATACTGTCTGTGTTTTCGTGGGTTAAAACTGAAACTGTTGCAGCTCGGTGCACATTGCGTTCTGTGGCGCGTGCTTAATGCAGGGTGTAGTTCATATGAGTTTTAACGTTGAAGAAGCTAAATACATTTCTGTGTTGAATTTGAAACATATCACCTGTTCATAGATAAAAAAGCAGCATATTCTGTATTACAGCAGCATTACATCCTGTTTATGAGGCGCCGTAGATGCATCTGGGCAAGCTGAAAACATCTTTTACCTAATACGAAATGAAGACTTAACCCTTTTCATGTCAGACGTGCCAGAGCTCTATCTTTACTAGCACTGGCCAGTAAAATTTATTATCCAACAGATGCTAGCTTCGACTGTATGAGACCTGACACCAGCATGTGTGATTGAAGAGGGAGAGAGGCCCACAACCATGAGAGGAGTTAGCATTTTAGCATTAGACTCTACCTCTGTTGATGACCTTCTCCATTTTAATTCACACAGTCTCATCTTTTTCTCAACAATAACCTTTTGGTTAAATAATAATTATTTGAAGAATGCTTTATTCCAGATTGAACAAACTCTATTTCCCCCTCTACTACAGTGTGAATTGACTAAGCATGTGGGCTTGCATGAGTGAATGCATTTCATATGTTAAAAAGCTACACCACATTGAAATGTCAGCTTGTTTTGCATGGGCAGAAGTCCTTTTACTTCCCTTTTTATTTCAGGCTCACATCATTTTTTCCACTTCCTCTTTGATTTAGTGTTATCGGAAGACACTGAGTAGATTTCCATCAGGGCCATATGGGAGAGTAACACACTCAAAGAGAGAGAGGTGAATAAGTAAAAGGAAAAAGTGTAAAAAGTGAATGAGTCAGGTGTGCTTTCTAGCTCTAGATAACATCAAGCAGACATATCTAATCAAGATATCTGAGAGCCTGAGGTTTAATCCTATTTATTACTGAACTATGGCTGTTGTGTCTGTGACTATACTCACCAAATAAGGGCATTAAAGAAGGCAGTGATTGGGTGGCCACAATTCCCTTCAATTAAATGAGGGTGAAACTGAAATATTTAATTTTTGTGCCAAAGTAGAAAGACTGAAAGGCATCCTGGTGTACTTTTAACAGCAATCAAGGTGGGTTACCACCCACCTAACATCAATGTTAAAATATAGCAGAATTAGAGAATTCATGTCTGAACAAGATTTAATAAAACTAATCCATGTCTTTAACCTTAGTAGGATGAACAAATTTAATGGGCTTTTCTCAGGTTTTCTAAGATCACTCAAAACACTGCTCTGTCAAATAATTGATTTTAAAGTACTGCTGCTGTTAAATCATTAAAAAGGTTTTGCACCAAAATACATTTCTGCTATTCCACAATATCAACCAACTAGACGTCTGAGGACAGCCGGCACTCGTCTGCTGATTGTTCCCATAAATAAATAGAAGCACAGTGAATCTGATAAACATCTAGACCTGTCAGAGTTCAGTATGAAAAGTCAAGCTTGACTGGTAATAAGACCATCTGCTATAGATATAACAGTTGACGGGTTACAGGATGGAAAAAGTTAGATCAGACATGCAAAAACCTGCATCATAAAAATAACAGCCCACTGATAACTGAGGAGACACACTTTACTATCTCACAACGCATTCTTTTCTATTGAAATGTAAGTCTTAATAGCTTCTGAGGGGCGGTAAGTCATGTTTACAATCTCAGTCATCTCTAGATTCTCTCATGAAGGATGACACATCTAGAGCTGGTCTTACTTAAAGGCATGCTTTGCGAGCTAAGGAATCCACATGCATCAACCAAGAGACACCTGTTACATTTCTTACATTCATAATGTGGTGAAACATGTTTCTTTGCGAGCCTGCGGTGGTGTCGGTACATGTCATGAGCAGCACGCCACAGTGTCTGTGCATGAAGAATGACACCATGTGGCCATTGAGGGAAAAGCAAAAACAACTGTGCAGCAAACGGCACAGGAGACATTTTAGACTCAAGAAATCAGTTCCTCACAATCCACAATCAATCTTTGTGCAATGTGACTGTCACATATTATGTGACAGTCACATTACACACATATTATGTAGCTGAAGTGCTGCATGACAACTCAGAATAACCCCAAAATCTAGGCTAATGCACTGCAGACAGCTGCAAGGGAGGATCCAGATCTTGATCTATAACCATCTGCACACTGCTTCGAGAAATTCAACTGATGACTTTTTTGTCATCAAGTCTGAAATGAGCAGGAACAAAATTCAACATCTGGAACTTGGTTTGTTAAAACATTTCCAATCTATTCTATATGTAGAGCAAATGCAAACAAACAGCTACTGAAAAGAAAGGGGGTCAACACAGAGATGTCTGTCCGGGTTAAAAATGAAATAAGAATGACAGAAAATGGAGGTACAATTTTGATGGTAATGAGATTTACGTCGTAAAGTCTGTGAGTTCACAGACTGTTCATCTTTAATATTGAAATATCAGCGAAATGAATTACATTACAAGCACAGCTACAGTATAACTCCAGGACAAATCCATATGAAGAAGAAATAAAAATACAAACTTTAAATTTAAAAAATGTACAGAAATTACAGAAAATCATTCGAGTTAAAAACCAATATCTGAAAATGGATTTAACAAGTCAGAATCCTAAGAACAAAATGCACTTGGCTTGGAAGTTGGTATTGACATATTTATACACACCTGATGCGGTCACCGTTATATACATGACATTTCATTGATACTGCAGAAAACTGGGGGAAAGATTCGACTTACAGGTCATTCCTCTTGTGACAACACGAAGGAAACAGAAATAAAGACGATGGATGTTAGTTGTTCTCTGCTTGGCTCTCATCTTAGACAAATTGTCATGGTCTCCTTATACAAACATAATTGTCATGATCTCCTACGACTGGACGTCCAAACCAACAAGCAAACGATTTATAGGTGAAAAGGGAAAACCACAGAGCCCACATGAGAACTAAGGCTGGATATGTGCTGGTTAAAGCCTTTTTTTCTTACCAACTCACAACGCATCATGGCTGACATCATTAGAAAATCCTCGGATGTTAGTTATCAGCCACAATTTTAAACTTTCTTTTTTTTTTTTTTTTTTTTTTTACAGCAGGTGCCACGAGTGTTCAGTGATGGCTTCAAGTCCAAAAATGTCCAAAATATGTGCTTTTTGCATAGTCTCAATGCAGTTTGTGTTTCCTTTTCTTGTGTTTTTTGTCCTTCTTCTTGCTGGAACATTTAACACAGAACCATTGCTGGTCCTCGGGAGGGGCTGTAAGGATCCCAACACAAGGCCTGAGCGGGCGAGAGAAGAGAGTTCAGGTTAGTGAAAAGATGCCGAGGTTGCAGCTATTTTTTATTTCTACATGGCGTGTAACATCACATGCATTAGTCCCAAACCGTCACAGGACGGTTCAGTTTGGTATGAGACTTACTTCAGTTCGGTATGCCCTGTTGACAAAATAATTACTGTCAAATGAGCTTAATACTTTCCCTTAAATGGAAAAAACTGAAGCATCAAATGTCAATCAATGCCTGAAGAGCCTGTCAAGTTACCTGGCCATGGAAAAGCTGATGTATGCTACTAAAGGCAACCTATGGATATTCAAAAAAAATATGAGGATGCTTCATGCATTACTTGAAAACCAAGTTACATGACCAATCCTGTACTTCCTGGTAAAAAAAAAAAATTCAGCTTTGATACGACAGTATGATGAAACTAACGAACCATGTATATGTATGCGTTTTATTAAATTATTTTTTAACTCTTAGTTTTGTTTGTGTGTGTATACATGTATCTGTTTTGTTTTTTATGTCCTTATTTACTGTGAAAAAAATGTTTAAAAACCAATAAATATACTGAACTAAAATAAATAAATAGATACCTAAATAAGCTTAATACTGTCATGTCTCAGTCAGCGCGGAACATTTCTAAAGTGCTTTGACAGTGGGACAATTGATCAGAAATGACCAACGAGAAACCAGAGCTGGAAGAGATCATTTATGTCAGTCATTATTTGGAAGGATTATGGTTTCCCAGTAAGATACAATGACACTGGCTAAAGAGTGGAACGGACACAAACTGTGTGGCAGCCTGCTGAATTGAAGTTTAGTGACATTATATCTCTGGAAACATAAAACAACCAAACAAGCTGGAAACAACAATTGTAAACAGCATCACACAAATGTGTCTATTACAGAGCTTGAGCCTCGCTGCAATGTTCCTTTACGTGTGCATTTCAGTCAAAAACAAGCTGCAGTCATCCAGGAATTATCCACTGCCCTGCTCAGATACTGATGGATGGACCTTGAAGACTACAGAGAGTAAATGTGTACAACTTGAAAACAGAGTGAATGTGGTCTTGACTGCGTATAAAATTAAGCAAAAAAACTGCTGGCTCTAATGGTTGACTTCAGTTAATTATAATATTATAAAATCTAAATGTAACATTTTTTCCATCTACACTACTTTTGCAAATATGCACATCTTTTGTAATAAGAATTGTTCATTACTATTGACATTTGTTTACTTTTTTCTCACTGACCATTTGCCAATGTTTCAATGGCCAATGAGCCATCATTTTTACATTTTTCAAAATAAATGACAAAAATGTCTTGATCTGCATTTCTTTTGTTTTCACTGCTGTACTGAAAACATACCAAACCATGAATTTCTGTGTACCATTACAACCCACATTTTCATCAACAGAAGCAAACACAGATCAGTGAACTAAGGCTGTAATTGATGGTAACAGCTGGAACTTAATTGTGCAAAACTATAATCTAATGTAGCAACACAACATGATACAAAGGGAGTCATTAGGGCAGAAAAAAACAAATACAAGGAAATAAGTCTCTTACCAATGATACCAATCATCACAGTCATCACATCCTATCATGGGACTGCCATCATCAGGTTTGTTGCATCCGGGACAAATCCAGATCTGGTTTCCCCATTCGTCTCGGATCTTGGGTAAATACATACAAAAGAAGGCATTAGCAACACGCCGCTCAATGACAAAATAGCTATTACATAAACATTGCAGATTAGTGAATAAAGGGACAAAAAATAACATGAATAATCATGTCGTCCATTTTTATCTTAGCTGTAATTTATTTACTGTTCACTTTGACTAAAGAAAACACTGCATGTGCTTTTGCTTTTCTTGAAAATTATCAATTATCAATAAACAAAAGTGGTGAGTACGAACACTCACCACGTAGGTACTAACAGTCTCAGTTACTACGCTGCGGACTGGTGTTTTGAAGGACGCGGCTGGAGAGAGCATGGAGGCGGGGGAGAGCATCGATGACGGGGCAGGAGCTGGTGGGAGTGGAGAAGCAGGTGGGGGCAGAGTGGGTACGACGGGGGAGAGTATTGGGGGTGGTGGGGGCGTCCGAGGGCGATTCCCAGGTCCAGACTTGGCAGCGGGGGTCTTGGGTGCTGGCGTCTTGGGCTCTGAGTTTGGAACCACCTTGCTGATAACACTGGTGAAGGACAGAGACAAATACACGTTAATGTAAATGGGAGAAGTTACCAGCTCTATGTAAGCTAAATAAGGTAAAGAATATAAATACATGTCAGAATACTTTATCCACAATGTGAATATGTAGTAACAGCATGGTAGCCTTGGGGAATTTTAGGAACATGTGTTTAAATTTTAGTATTAATATGTACTATTTTTTAACTGAATGATGTCTATTCTTGCTTTTTTACATTTTTCATTCATTTCAAGTGCTGCGTTGTACAATTCTTTTTTACATTCTAATATTATTGTTCTAACCCATATAGTGTATTATGTTTTACATGTACTCAGGTCTCAATCTCTGTAGGACTTGCCTGATTAAACATGAGTTACTTATTTGCAACTTTTCTATATTAGTAGCAATACTATACCTGAGTTTCAGTACAGATATCCAAACCATACTTTTTTCAAATACTTTGAGTGATATATTTTCCTAAAAAAAACTTTTTTAATGTAACAAAAGAAGCAAAACGTTTTTTAAATGTTAAATACAAGAACTTTGCCAAATAAAATAGTCTACCATTGGCTATCAAAAAATAGACTATGTATCTGAGTAAAAGGTTCGATACACTACTCTAGTAATATGTTGCATGATAATACTTCTACAGAAACAAACAAGTTTTTTTTAAATAAGGCAAGAAAAAGAGAACCTTGCGTAACATTCAAAGAGGTGTTAGAAGAAACATCACCAGAAACATTGCTGCTTACATTTTGTCCTGGCCTGCTCCCACTCTGAGCGTCAGTCTGGGGATGACTGGAGACGGTAAAGCTGCTGGAGTGTCAACTTTCACCTGAGGAAACAGGACAAGGTCAATTTCAGTGACACTCTTAACACAAACGCATAATAATGACATGCTGAACAAATTTTTTTTACCTTCTCCAATCGAATTCTCTCTTTTTCTTTCTCCTTCTCCTTTTCTCGTTTTTCCTTTTCCCTCTCCTTTTCTTTTCTCTTCTCTTCTTTCTCCCTCTCCTTTTCTTTGGCCTTCTCTCGCTCCTTATCCTTCTCCTTATCTTTCTTTTTCTTCTTCTCCTTCTTGTCCTTCTTCTTGTCCTTCTCCTTGCTCTTTATGTCCTTATCCTGGAGGATTGGGGCCAAAGGAGGAAGCATGGAGGGTATGCGCAGGCAGGCAGAGGGGCTGAACAGTGGTGGGACTTCACTCAGAGCAAAGGGGGCTAACGCAGATTGTTTCTGCCTGTCGTCCTTGCTCCGGTCTTTACCCTTGTCCCTCTTATCTTTGTCCTTTTTACTTTTTTCTTTATCCTTCTTTTTGTCTTTGTGTTTCTCCTTCTCCTTCTTAGGGCCATCTCCATCTCTGGTTTTTATCTTGATGGAGCCCTCAGGCAGAGTAAAGTCTCGCTGAAGAAAGAGCTCGTCATCCTTCATTCCAAACTCCTTCCAGGGCATCTTGCTATCCTTGGAAAACTCCTTGTTTTTATCCCTGTTCTTCTCCTTGTTCTTCTCTTTCAGCTTGCCCTTATCCTTGTCCCGGTCTTTATCTTTCGGCTTGTCTTTCTCCTTCTTCTTCATTTTAGTTTTGAGCTCCTTCTTCAGCTTTTTCTTGACTTCTACTGATGACACAATCTTGTTCTTCTCCTCAAACACCTTGAGCAAAGGTTCAGGAGTAGGTGGTGAGGCTGATCCCGAGGACACATATTCTCCTTGGTTTGGCGGGGGTGCGGACGGACCCCCCTGATTGACCTTTCGGATCACCTCATTGATTGAATCATCCATAGTCCAGTTTCCTATGCCCGCGTGTGCGTGTAGGTGAAGTGGTGTTGACGTGTCTTTTACAGAGTTGCTGGCCCCAATCAGGAGTTTAGGTGTAGATGGCTCCATGATGGTCAGCCTCCTGGGGCTGGAGAATCCATTACTATCTGAATCAGAGCCCGAGGAGAAAGCAAAAGGATCAGGCTCCCGTTCAGCGCATGCTCTGGCAATCACAGCATCAATGGAGTCATCGATGGCTGTATTATCAGGCTCTAGTTTCTTGAAGGGGCCCTCAGCCAACTCCCTGTCCTCTATATTCAGACGCATATGGATGTTCTCTTTGCCCATCCTCTCACTCAGCGCAGACAGCGGTAGCTTATGCACACCATCTGTCTTGCTCTGGGGTTGGGATGCTTTAGCTGAAACCATCTTTGGGCTCTTGGGGCTTTTAGGACTCTTCGTTCTCCCTGGGGATTTCTTTTTTTCCTTCGACGGTTTTGGAGAATGGATGGGACTACCACCCACCGGAACAGGAATGACCCCTTTAGGGGACTTAGTCCGTTGTCTGCCAGGGGATGAGACCTTAGGCTTTCTTCCTGGAGTGGTGAGACCCTTTTGATCAGAGTGTTTAGGTACTACTGGCTGAGGTCTGAAGGAAGGCAGGGCTCCAGAAGGTGTTTCAGGTGACAGGGGGTCAAGGCTATCATGAGAAGGCAGCATGCCTGGGGGAACACGTTGAGGGTTGAGAGAGGTAAGGGGCTCCCTGGGCTCAACCCCCCATTCTGGGCTGAGGCCAGGGTACATGCGTGGTCTCTTGGAGGTAGGCATCATGCCCATAGCTGCATCAGGACTGTCCAGGTGCCTCTTCAGCGGGTGGTTCTCATCGTTGACTGTCTCGTTTTCATCCATTTCCTCCTCATCCTCTTCCAGTGCCACCTGCATAGCTTCGGCTGAGGTGCCCATGTCAGCAAGGACTTCCTCCTCCTCCTCTTCTAGAGAGGAAAGGGACAAAAATACAGTTGAGTTTGAATTAATCTCCAAGCATTCTCACGACCACAACTTGCTTTAACACATATACAGGTTATTACGATGGCCCATTCAAACAGATTTGCTCCAACCCAAAGATATAGTTTCATAGGTAAGCCTAGCTAAAACCAGAACTGCAGTCTAATATAATCCTTCCTCCTCACAAAAGTTATAATGTTCAGTTTTTTGTTGAAGATAGAGATATGTTTATTCAACTTAATGATCATTTTGGAGGATGTAGTTTGTGGTGCTACTGAATTTGTTTGCAAGAGGTGTTTCTAATATTTAGTCCGCCCTCATTGATATAAATGGAGTGGATAAAATATTGGAAAAAAACAAAACAACAAAAAGTGATGATTATAACCATCATGGACATGTGATAAACTGCATGTGTGTTTCAGACACAGCTATAGCTATATTTCATCAACTGTGGATTAGTTTAAAACGTTGTCCGACAAAAATAAAATCTCAACCTGTGGAAAACACTGAATGCACACTCACACACTGAGAGATGCCAATATATGTACTGACCCTCTTGTAAGGAGACCAGGGGTGGCATGTAATCTGGTATATAATCCTTCCTTTCCTCTGCATCTCGAGCTCCAGGCTGGGGAAACTGCAGGACATTGTTTTTGCTAACAGGAAAGAGCGGCGTTTGATGGGTGAAGGCCACAGGCTCTAGGTTATGTACGTAGTCCTCCAGTTCACTCAGACTCACTCCCAGCAGCCTGAAGGCCTGGCTGACATCATCCAGGACTGGATCTGTTCTTCCATCTGAAATGCAGCATCAAAACAAGCCATTAAACCTCCGCACATACTCTGCACACACTCTGCAGGCCTCTTATTCATTAGACTATACTGTTAGGGTTGATAATAGCCTGGGACAAAGGTTTGACTACATACTAGCGATTGTGCTGCACATACAAGGAGGTGCCCTAACTGATGTTGACACTCAACTTGAGGCAAAAAGTAATGCTCAACAGGTTTCAGATTGATAGAGTGACTCGTATTACAGACAATCCAGTACATAAGAGCTAATACATGTGACATCAACTATTCACTACGTGGTAACCCCCGCTGGAAAGCATCACAGCCACAAAAATAACAATACAGGGAAGCTGCTTAGCTCTGAAGCTACTGTACTTTTTGACACATCAACCTTTGCTAGGGGGCGCCAGCTACAGAACCAGTCAACAACAACGTGATCGACTACTTCAGGTTTATGGGTTAAAAAAGTAATCGGGGTACTACACGAAGCACTTACAGAGCTCAGAGTACCGATGGCAGGCCCTGGCCAACTGCTGGATATATCGATGCAGCACATCGGACAGCAGATCGCACGCAGTGAGCTGAACCGCATCCCAGCCCAGAGCCTGGCAGATCTGCGCCACCGAAACACGCAGCAGCGAGCGGGCATAGCTCTCGCACATCTCGCTGACTTTGTAACGGTATTAATCCCGGTCAGTTCCTATTCCAAAACATGTTCCCAGTCTTCATGCTTCACGGAACCCCCGAGGGGCTTGAGAAAACCCGCTACCGCGGTCAATTTTGGACATCTACTTCAGTAAATATATTGGCGCTTTCGCCAGAGTCGCCATCTTGATTCCATCGGTAGACCCATCCCCGAAATCTACATCGCACATGCGCACAAGTCAGCGTCTGCCTACACAGCTCTGCTGTGTTCGAGCGGGTCATCAACGTCTGAAGATGCGCAGGAACTCAGTTTGACAAAGTAGTAACGTTAGTTCAAAGCTAACATGTACACAGACCGTGGCAGTTACGCTGTTGAACTGGTAAAGTGTGCACTGGTAAAGTGTGCACTGTAAACGATTTACCAGCGATTTGCTCAGGAACACACACCGACGACCCGTTTCGGTTTTCACTTCATATCCGCTGTGTCATTCTGAAGTCGGAGAGAAAACACCGTCAGCGACCCTGACTGAGTCACCGCAAAACGTTATTGATAGAACAAGTAGACACAGTTTAGGCCAGGTTCTATTCAAAGATTCAAGTTAAAATATTGCCTTTTTTTCATTAAAAACGGCAAGACGGCAAGAGAGTGGGTCCAATTTTATTTCATGTTGTGTTATTTTCGAATATCAAGCAGGCAGGCATTTGGACACATGCTTACATTTCTAAAAGCGCAAATTCTTGGCTTGCTAAAATTCCAATTGATCTAATTTAGTGTCTCGTAATGTTCGCAGATTACACACCAGTGGTTTGGTTAATAGGTAACCAGTATACAATGGCTTTGAATAGAAATCCAGCCAACCTTAGTTTGTTTCAACAAACTTAGTGATGTCTCAAAAGTTTCAAGTATGGTCTTTGTAGAAGTTGAGTGGAGCTGGACAGAATTATGCAAGGTATAACATATATGCAAAATATCTGAAAGATTTTAATTCAGGTTTTATATTCCATTATGGTATATTATACTGCTGTTACTTGATCCTTCTGATCACATCTGCTCTTCAAATTGTTATCTATTACAAGTCTGACCTTTACTGTTTTGTAACCTCTGTGTTCAGTCTGCTTGTCTTGTCCAGGACACTCCTGTTGAAGAGATTTTCATTCTCAGTGAGGCCCTCTCCTGGTTAAACCAAGTTCTTTACTTATAATTTTCCATTGCATGTTTTTGTGTCACTTCGCCAACTCATACCCTTATTGATACTTGACTGTACATACATCAAATCATTGCCATTATACTATGTTTTAAGTGTACCCTGATTATTTATTTGAAATATTAAATATCACACCAGGATCAAAGTGTAGATTCATCAACCAGAATGGATGATTTTTTTTAACGCAAAACAATAAAAACAATCTTTATTTTCAGTCATTGTTCTGTACAGGGTGAATGCCATGAAAACTAAATATTTAGCACTTAGTGATTATGTGAAATTGATGCGCTCAAACAATTCAACACTTAAGAGTTAAGAATCACAGTCAGAAACCATAACAGCGTACCTAAATATGTCAAATACACAACACGTAGAAACAGCCTAATTTAGCTTTGTTGCAAGGCTTGGTCAATTCTTACCTGAAAAAAAAGACCAAACCACAAAAAAAGTAATAATTAAACAAACACTAATAATGATTGTGCTACAAATGTAAAAAGTCAAGATTGTAAGGAAAAAGACAAAATATACATCATGTAAAAAAAAAAAAAAAAAAAACAGGTTACAATACAATTTACAATAAAAATAGTCTATACAGTACACCTGCCTAAATATTGGCATTATTGTAACTCTATCCATTCACTGAACAATAATTTAGTTTACAAATGAACAAAAAGCATGTCATAAATCAATAATTATTGCTGCTTACAAAGGAGATGAACTGTACCGAGGAAAAATAATAAAATGTAGTATGTTTGAAATAACCATTACGGGTTTCTCCTCACATCTTGTGAGTTTGTCCTTCTGACTTTTTCAGGTCAGACTGTAAATGTTTCGCTTGGAGAACACGTCAGGAAAGAGTTGAAAGTCATTGTTATAATTCCATTCCTTCCAAATGTGCTGTCTGTTGTTGTATCTGTAAGAATTAGAAAAACATGTCATTCCTTTTGCACTGTGCAATAACTAAAACTGATACAGGTGAACCCAGAGACAATGCAGAAACTCAACCAGCACTATGTGACTTTTGTTTTTTTTATGTCCAATTAACACAGTCAGTTTTGGCACTGTGTCGAAAGCAATTGCTCTTAATTATACACTGCCCGGCCCAAAAAAAAGTCGCCACCTGGATTTAACTAAGCAAATAGGTAAGAGCCTTCGATTGGATAATTACTGCAGTGATGAATATGTTTCAGCTGCCAACAACTTATTTAACCCCAGCTGATGCGGTGAGTAGCTTCTCATTTCTTAAACAACCATGTCGGCAGACATATCCTGTGGTCGTGGAAAGGATGTTAATCCGTTTCAGAAGGGTTAAATTATTGGCCTGCATCAAGCAAAGAAAACAACTAAGGAGATTGCTGAATCATCCAACGCATTATTAAAACCTGGAAGGACAGTGGTGAACCATCATCTTCGAGGGAGAAATGTGGTCGGAACAAACTCTTGGATGATCGTGATTGGAGATCACTTAAACGTTTGGTGAAATCATATCGTAAGAAATCAACAGTAGAACTCATGGCTATGTTTAATAGTGAAAGTAAGAGCATTTCCACACGCACAATGCGAAGGGAACTCAAGGGATTGGGACTAAACAGCTGTGTAGCCCTAAGAAAACCACTGATCAGTGAGGCTAATCGGCCACCACAGAGTCCAGACCTCAGCCCCATTGAGAATCTTTGAGATGTGCTGGAGAAGACTTTGCGCAGCGGTCCGACTCTCCCATCATCAATACAAGATCTTGGCAGAAAATTAATGTAACTCTGGACGGAAATAAATGTTGTGACATTGCAGAAGCTTATAGAAACGATGCCATGGCGAATGCGTGCCGTACTCAAAGCTAAAGGCGGTCCAACGAAATATTAGTGTGCAACTTTTTTTGGGACGGGCAGTGTATATTAGAGATGTTTATCAAATCTTGCAAACATCATCTTCAAAATAAAACCACATTGTCATGTGACTCATTGAATGTTATGATTCATGTGTTTATGCAGTAGTGTCTCACCAGTCAAGAAAACAGGGTAACGGGCTGATATGTTCTGGACCTGCAAACGGACCAAACATGCGAGATAGTCAGGCTGATCTCTTGACATGAGGTCACACTCGTGGTAAGGCAACACCTCCAATATTCCAGTTTCTTGGCACCAGTTTAGGAAGTGCTTCTTCTCTTTTGCCTCTGCACTCAATCTGGATGTGGGAGGGGCAGACATAATGTTCAGATAGGCAAGATTTGAACAGAAAGGCTTTTTATAAACTACACAATCAGCATCAGTCTTTTATAACGTTATGGCAAACTCTCTATATGGTAACTGAAAATCTGGGAAAGATTAAACACAAAAGGAGGATATAAGGAGATACATGGGGGCTGATTCAAGGTCAGTTAGAGATGCAGTGGGCAAAGTTACACACTACAAGGTTATACACAGGTATTATTATACGCCAGTTATACTAAAATAGGACTCATGGATGATTATCACCGTAGCAGCTACTTTTCATTTAATTTTCATTTAATGCAGGAACATTCTTTCATTTCTCCATTTTGGACTAATGGAATACTTAAAAGTCTTGGAGGCTGGTTGCACAAACCAGCGCCAGAATCTCCCCGGCGGAGCTTGTTAGGAGGACAGGTCTCTCCTGCCACAAAGTGTTTCCAAACAAGAATTTAGACTTGCAATGGCAGCTCAAAATATCGTTATTCAGTCAAAGCCCGATTTTGCTGAATGGTTCAAATCAGTGCCTCTTATCAATCTCTAATTACAAGGACTAATCATTACTAAGGGACATGAAGTTTGGTCTAATATTCTTATGTATATACACTGAAAGAAACATAACATAGTATATATTCCTACTATTTTATTATGAAAATGTGCTATCCCATTTATGTTGTATTTATGTTTTTATTTATGCTTGGTATCCCTTTTCTCTCTATTTATTGGTTTGTCTTATTTTACTTGTATTAGCTCTTTCTATGTGCCGATTTGTTTTGTTCTATTACCTGTTCATTGATTTATGTTGCATAATGTGTTTTGCTGATGACACAACAGCCGTAGGGCTGATTTCATGTGACAATGAATCAGCCTTTAGAAATAAGGTCATGTCTCTGGTTGACTGGTGCCTTCTCTACAACCTGGAACTGAACTTCTCCAAAACTAAAGAGCTGGTGGTGAACTTTCAGAGAGATAGAGAGGCTCTCCTGCCACTGACCATCAATGGCCTGGAGGTGGAGAGAGTGGAGAGCCTTAAGTTTCTCGCAATGACTATCTTCTCCACTCTGAAATGGGATGACAACTCAATCTGCATCTTCAAAAAAGCCCACCAAAGACTCTTTTTCCTGCGATAGCTCAAAAAGCTTGGGGTGTCCAGAGAGGGGATGCTGCAGTTCTACAGAGCTGTGATGGAAAGTGTTCTCACCTTTTCTGTATATGTGTGGTATGGCAACTCCACAGCTCAGCAGAGGAAGCAGGTGGACAGAATCGTTTTCTCCGACTCAAAAATCATCAGCTGCAAACTCACCCCCATCTCTGACATCAACAAGACCCCCATTCAGTGCAAAGGTCTAAAAATACTACAGGACTCTACACACCACGCCAACCCCCTCCTAATAACTCTCCCTTCAGGAGAAAGACTCAAGGCCATTTAAACTAAAACAGCACCTCAACAGCACTTACTGTAGAACCATACAACAACTAAATGGCTCCCCAATTCTGCACCAGCACTTGATAAAAGCAAAGCACTAACTACTACTGTATTTTAAAGCACCTGATGTTTTATTTTATTTTCTACTGTTAATGTCCTACATCCTTGGATCTATGTAATGTTTTATGGGGTGGGGATTGTGTGTTACGCATCTTCTTACTATGTATCTTGACTGTTATGCTGTCATTGTTGTTGTTTTATCATGAGCACACTGAGGCAAAGTTGTATGGCATTAAAGTCCTGAAGCTTGATATTGGAAAAGTTAACCAGAAAAACTTGAATTACAAAAAAGGCTTTTAGAACACCTGTAACCTGCTAAATAGGCAAGTGAGAAACAAGAGTTTTTCTGTAGTTACTTTTCCAAAGTTGACCCCTACCTCGCATTCTCTTTCAGTCGACGGCTGTCTCTGTAGTGCAACATCCATTTCCACTTGCCTGTTCTGCTTAGTTCTTGCAAGATTTCTGACATTTTTTTCATGTTGCCTTAAAATTAATACAAAGTTGACATTATGAGTTAAACTGGGATTAATTATAAGATGCTTACATAACAAGATCTCAAACAACATAAAGCTGGTACTGGTTAAAAGTGCACATACAAAGGCTGAGGGGCTCCAGTGCTGCTCTGTCAATCATTATAAAACCACCCCTTGTGAAGAGCTCTTGATGGGTGAGATTCACAACATCATCTGGTTCGTCAATTCCAGCAAACTGCACACCTGGTGACTTCTTTAGCTCGAGCAAATGTGGGACCTGAGATAGCAGAGAGCAGAGTCATTACCTTCCTGATTATCTATGGCAAAATGTCATGATCTTTTCAAAAGCTGATCAATACCTCACAAATGTGCCCTGCAATGTCTTCATTCCTGAGGATGATGAGTAGAGATGAAGAACTATCCTCACCAAGGAAGAACTCAGATGGCTGTACAGCAGTATGACCCTCTGCCTCCAACTGTGCCTTTTGAAAATCAAGGAGAAATCCCACCAATCTTTAAAAAACATTCACCATTAGCAAGTCTTACACTGCTATGACATTAACAAATGAGTCCCTTGTCCTGACTTGCTATAATATGCAGTATTTGGGGACTACAGATGCGTACATGGGTTATTAAATGGCTGTATGATATCCTTGAATTCAGCATTCTTTTGATATGATCTTAACATCTATTCAATTACCTCTTAATATCAACCAACACCTCAATAACTGGTACAATAAATGTAGAGAGACATTACTTAAGTATGGAAATGATCTATGTATGGAAATGACTCAGTCTTGGCTTAGGCAGTGACTATCGGGATCATAACCTCTTTTAAAATCCTCTTGGGAATATTTTTTTAAATGTTACTTCACCCAAAATGTATGTTGTGGTTATGAAACATTCACCCCTGTAGGATTGAAAAAGAGCAGAAAAATGTTTGTATGTATGTGCGCCGCAATTAAGGACAGAGGCTGTGATTAGTTTGGATTCAAAGCAGTCAAGACAGATTTCAATAGTGACAACATTTCAAGGTGTAAAAATCACGACCATAGAATCATCTCTCCTGCCACTCATGCATATACTCAGTGTTACAGTGGTGGTTTCACCTAAATATGGCTAAAGACATTGCTTCCGTGCTTATGTACAACCCTGTCAACCAAGGAAGCAAGTGCGTGCATTAGAACAGGAAGTCAGTCCTGTCCAACTGAATTCAAATTTAGCCATCCTTTTTGTAGTAAAAAAAATAATGTCAGTATTGTCAATAGTTCTTTTTTATTAAAAGGAAGAAAGAAAGTTTTTTTGGGAAATATCAGAAATGCTCCTTTTCATGTCAGTGGTTCAACTGGGCGTGTTGGTGTCTGTGTTTGAATGGCAGAAGCTGGCAGGCTGAGCACCAGCAGGGGAACAAGAGGCATGGTACTGAAGAGTACGGACACCAGCATCTAAATGGACAGAAGTTATATTGGCAGGTACATTTACATGTTGTTTAATGTGCTGCAATTTGCAATCTAGCCTGCAAAGTGAAGTTAGCAGTGCACTCGCCACAATGTTTGTTTGGTGGTTCGTTCAATAAGGTGCAGGACAAAATGTGTGTTCATGATTGTAAGTTGTTCAAATTCTGTGGCTCTTGTGATGTGTAGCACGCTGCTGTCTGCCTGTTGGTCATAGTAACCATTTACCAATGATAGAACGGTGACGTCACTGCTTTATGCAAATATGGTTTAAAATAAAGCTATTTGATTAGCTGCATGGAAACACGTTCTCCGTCTACACAGATGCAGAACTAACGGTATTCCAACAAATTAATGCAAAGATAGAGATGAAACCAAAAAATATTAAGTTCTCTTTTGGTTCTCAAAGGAGAACACAGGACATGCGATTTACAGAACAGATATGTGTACTATAGCAGCATTTCCATTGGACTTTAACAATTGTTTATTCTTGACCTACAAAACAACATGTTCAACTTTGCCAATTTCAAGGTCAAGAGGGAACTTTCAGTTGAGGGGTCCTAAAATTGCTCAGAAAAAATGGAAATGTGTACATCTAAATTTCCATGACAACTGGGCAACTCCATCTGATGATGACGCTCTAGAACAGCAACACATAGAGATATACCTTACAAACAATACTGAGCTACTGTGAACTGTGTATAGTTTTGGGATAGTGTGTGAGGACTGGGATAGAGGCAGTGAATTTAGCCATATTTTACAGAAATATTACCGTGGGAACATAATGATCATACAGATGGACTTCAGAGAAATTGCTTATCCTGCAGAAGTAGACTTACAGGTTTGCATGGATATTTTGATACATTTGACCTCTATGAAAACTTGCAGTGAATCCAAGCAGACCACAACCTCCGATCTCCATTAAAGAGCAATTTGTACTGGCACCTTTTGTACAAGGGATGAGTGCTTCATTGTAAAAAATAAATAAATAAATTATGGGTGCCATATCACTTTAATTAGTTCAGGAATGCAGGCTAAAAACAGTATAATTAATATATAGTTAATAGAAATAGTGCATTGGAAATTTGTTGAAAACAAACTTACCTTGGTTTCCTCAAAGAAGGCATCATCTGACGTCACTAATATGTAGAATCTGTACTTTGTTTTACAGGATTTCTTCACAACTGAATTCAGATTACTGCGAAAACTCTCATCCATCTCTCTCTTCATTTGATCACAGAAGTCAAAATGGTTACTAGTCTTAGTCTTTGGGTAACCTCGATCCATTCTGAAGTGCTTCTGTCTTGATGGGACCTTTTTGATAGCACAAACATCATTCATCATTGCTTCGTACACCCTGGCACATTCTGCAGTCATGCCAGAAACCCCAGCATGTTCCATTTGGTTGCCTGTTTGAGATAATTTTTGAAGATGCAAAGTCTTTTCTTCCTCTGTGGTGTCTGCCAGGTCTTTCCTGTCTGACATGTCAACCTTGATTTTTTGTCCAACAAGTGATGGTGCATCCAAGTGATCCACTGAATCCTCCTGCTCTTCTAGACTGGAGAAGTGCACAGTCACAGGACTGGAGCAAGACCAATTCAATTGGTCATGTGCGTCCGGTTGGCAGATGGATCCAATCTTACTCCTTTTCAAAAGCTGTTTCATTTGTTCTGAGAAGATAAGGCACTCCTGTTCCATTGACGCCTGAGTGACGTCATCTTGTAGGAACCTCTGAGAAAGCTGCTCTAGAAAAGAATAAGATTTCTTCCGGCTGGTGTTATAGACTGTACATGTAAGTGAGCTTGGAGGTCCAAGGAAGAGACTGCCATCCATTATGCTATCATCTTTGTAATCCACAACTGATGTTGATGCGTCTGAGCAGTCGTTCTGATCCATCTCAATGCTCTCTTTAGTTGTTTGACCAATTTTCTCAACTAAACCTTGGTTTTTGTCAACAAGTTTAGAGGACGTTTTTGCAAATTCAAAAGAGTGCAAGGGGGGAGATGATGAAGGAATCTTGTTGAATTTTGTAATGTCCCTTCCTTCGTACTGATATGAAGGATCTAGAAGTACAGATTTCACTTCATCTGAGTTAGGTTTTCTGTCATTTGATAACCAACTGCTCTTGAAAGAAAGGTGACTGGCCTGTTGCTTATCATCATTTAATCCTTCAGAATTTCCCTTGAGACTTTCTGTCTTTTTGTCAAATAGCATGGTAGCTGGTGTGATGTATGAGACTATGGGGGTTTTAGTCTGCTTATTGTTTGAAAAAACTGACATTACATAGTTTTCAACTTCTCTGCCTTCAGAGATGCAATCTGCTTGAATTTCATCACTCTTTGATGGTTTCACAGCCATGACAGGACGCTGATTGTATGAGTGTGGTTCATTACTTAAATTTGTTTGTGATGTTTTGTGTCTACCTTGGTCAATATTTGATTTAATGGCTTGCAAACACTCAGTAGAGGGAAATGATCTATGGGGATGACAATAATCTTGTACTACAGAGGTTTCCTCCTTTATTTTATCTGTTCTTTCAAAATAGTGTTGATGAACTGACGTGTCAGTTTTCTTGAGCTGCAACCTAACACCGAGTACTTCCTCTAATTTTGAGAAAGGTGATTTAAGACAGTGACCTGATGATTCTGTGTTCAGTTCTTGTGAGGTAGAGGCTGACACCACTACTGGCTTTGTGTTGCTTATTTTCTTGTCCTTAGAGTCAGCTAAGGTGTGGCTTGTGGCTAAGCAAGTGGGGATATACTTGATGCTGGGGTTAGGGGTTTGATCAAGAGTGTGTTTCATACCAGCTGTTTCAATCTGGCTGGATTTGCCAGTGTGGCTTGATTTAGAGAGGAACTTGTCTATACTTAGAGCTCTTAGAGTTCTTAGTTCAAGATCAGGGCCCAGACCATGATGAGGGTTAGGATCACTGCTAACTGTGGATTGGGGACAATGTTTTCGCTCAAGAAGCATCTCATCCTTTATAAGTGTTGAGCTTCTGCTAAGACATTTCTCAGTCATGTTTTTGCAGGTGTCACTACCACTAAAAGCAGAAGTACTACTACTAGGGCCAACACAAGTTAAGAACTCAAATGGTTTCTCATCCATAGTTGGGGTAGCGCACCGTCCATCAGACTCACTTCCCGAGACCTCTGGCTGGTTGGTTTCATTTACATCAAGAAGTGCTAGTGATATTTTGCCAGCAGACAGTTCCGCCTTTTTACTGTACATTTGAGATGTACTGCATACGTCTGTGGGTAGGGCAGTTTCAGGGATGGTAGTTTCACTGATAAATGGTATTTCTTTCTGGCCCTGAACTTCTTCAACCATGCCTTGTGAGTGTGGGTCATGTGGTTGTACTGTATCCTTTCCGGAGGTGTCTATTCCAATAAACGGAATTACAACCCCACAATAGATCTTTTCCAATCCCTCATTTGTTTCGTCGCTTTTGAGATCTGTTTCTTTAGTCAATGCCACTTCAGCTTCACACCTTTTTATAACCTCACAGTGAGGTGAATGAGACTGATGATGAAACAGTTCTTTTTGAGTTGTGTTATCAGCCTTTTGCTCTCCCTCAATTGATTTGGTATCCTGATCATTACTATTTAGGTTGAACTTTGCCATTACTTTGTTTTGGCTTCCTGTATCAACAGGAAGTATGTCATTTGTCTGGGGAATAGACCCATCTGCATGAGACCCATCTAATGAACAGGTGCTCTCATTAGACATGGGTGATGCTGCCTTCTGATAATGTGCCTTATGTGCTGAACAAATATCATTTTCTGAATGTTGCTCAACTGCAGATTCATTATAAATAGGATCCATTTCTGATGAAGCATGAGGAGCTTTTTCTGAAATGGCATGCTCATCTGTCAATGCACTGCCATTTGCACATAGCCTTCTCAACTGCAAATCATGGCAGGCATCCTCTTTGTTGTCTGCTTGAGTTGGTTGCTCATCCAATGGTGCTTGGTGATTACACTCTGTGATGCAATCCTTCTTTACTGAGTCTGGGCCATCACACATCAAAGGTAATGGTTGATCACTCAAATCACTGTCAGCTTCCACAGATGAAACACAACTATCTTGCTCATCAAGTCCATCTTCTTTTCCAAAGTGATCATCTTTGATTTTTTTACCTTCATGTACTGTACAACAATCCACATCTTCATTAACATTTTCAGCCTTGCCTGGTGAGACTGCTTTAGGTTCCTCACTGGATAACTGGTTCTCTTTTTCCAAAAGATTTCCATTGCAGACTTTACCTGATTCTTTGTTTGTTGAATAATCACCTGTATTAATCATTTTTGGAGAAAGTTCAATATTCCCTTCTTGGTATGTCTTGCCTTCCTCTTTTACTTTCCAATTTCCCCCATCTTTGGATTCAATTTCATCATGCTCAACTGTGTGAATCATATCGCCTGCTTCTTTGTTGGAGTCTACCTCTTGTTTACCATGTTTTTCCAAAAAACCCATCACTGTAGCTTCTGAATTTTCAATGCCATCTTTCATATTTGTCTTCTCATTGTTGCATCCATGAAAGACATGGTCAATTCCTGAAGCAGTCTTTTGATTTTTGGGCGGAATGGATACACGTTCCATCTCTTCCTGTACAGGAATGAATGTTCGATCACCTTTAAAAGATGGTATATCAGTATGCTCCAGGCGGCTGGCTTCTTGCAAAGGGATACAAGTCCTCTTGTTTTCATAGGTGCTTCTGACATCATTCACCTGGACAATCTTTCTGTAGCACTGGCAAAAGAAAGACAAAACAGAATATAAGAATAATATAAACTGTCTTTAATTTGGCTAAAACCATAACTTCTGTTTCTCTCTGGTAATTTAGTTTTTCAATGTTTTGAAAATTTTGTCATGATTCTTCAAGGTTACTTTTACTATTGATGCACCAGCAATTCAAACAATGAATCATGTAAATCACAATTACAAAAGGTTGCTACACGCTTTATATTAAGTTGAATACTAATTAGAAATGTGTGTCGACATCAACAGAAGTATAATGAGGCAAGATAGTTGCTGCCTGCCATGCAGGTGCATCAGTCACAAACAAACCAGAATTGTGGCAAAAGGAAAAGCCACAAAAATCCCCAATCAACTACAAATGTCAAACCCAAGAAAACTGCATTGGGTGTAATTTTGGTACATATTTTGGCATTAAATTTGCCTGCTTTTCTGTCCACTCATTCACTTTGCCTGCCCACCAATTGCAGAGCCCTAATACTGTAAATAGGATGTATGAAGGTATTCCCTCTCAATTGGTTAATTCCCTGTAGCCATCATACAGTACATCAGGAGCAGCATCAACATACCAGAGTGCAATCAAAAATGAACATGACAGACACTGCACTGGGCTCTTGGAACTAAGTACACAAACATCAATACTTCTTCTGGTATATGGTTTATACAGCGCAAACAAAATGGAGAATAGGCGGCATCTTCAGGAAGTTGGCATGGATTTCCATTAGACTTCCCATTAGAGAAGGTAAGATAAAAAAGGTGCTAATGTGACAGATCATTACTGAACATCACCCCTACTTCACTTGCAGACAATATCTCCTTTATATAACTAGGTAAAAGTCTCATTGAGATTATCTCTCATCTAGGGCCAGTTGCATAAACTTAGTTTAAGACTAGTCTTGGTCTTAAATTGTCAGGTTAGACTAGACTAATTAAGCCTGTCTATTGCATAAATATTAACACTTAATTTGAGGTAGGAAAATTAGCCACCCTTCCCCCTGGCTAAGCTGAGGTGAGAGTTTGCTGGTATAGCAACACTGTTTTTGGATTATTGTACCATATTTTTAAACATTTCTTAAAATCTTTGATGGTTCTAATGACCGTTGGATTTATGCTCGTTACCTTTTCAGCTATATTCTCCCATACTTAGTGTCACAAGACATAGCCACTGTATCTGGAATATGGATATGGGGCTCCCTCTTAAAGCCAAGCCTACACAGAAGTCTACACAGAACCACCTAGTAGCTGGGCCTGCCCCCATGCGGCTTTGCCAGTCTGAACCCAGGCAAAGAAGGTGGGCCCTCTTCTGTTCTGGAGTCACCATCCATAAGGAAATGAATAAATGGTCTGGTATATGGTTAGTTGGGTGCAGGCCTTGTCTAACTGAAAACTGGCCAATGAAGCTAGCAATAAGCATGTGGAATGTCACCCCTGTTGGAGAAGGAGCTGAGGCTTGTGCAGGAGGCAGAATGGCACCAACTATACGTAGTTTGGCTAATTTCTATGCTCCTGGATAGAAGTTGGACCCTCCTTGTCTGGAGTCGTCTAGGGTGCTGGCCTTGTGGGTGTGAGGATACTCCCAAGTCCCAGCTGTATGTAGGTTTTGTTTGTGCCTGTCTGCCTAATAGCATTTCAGAGTCTTTATATCAGATGTTGGTAGAAAATGGTAGATTGACAGAGACATGAGGTCCGAGTGAGCCCTGTTCAAAGTCTCCATTTCAGAGACAACTGTTTGGAGCTGCGGCCAAAAGGTCTGAGGTGATGTGCAGAGTGCGAAGCAACTGGCACAAGAGTTTGTGACTCCCATTAAGATGCCTAATACTACATGACAAGCACACAAACCTGGTCCTTAAATTGTTCTATGTTCTAAAGACCATCATGATAAAAACATTAAATGCATAATAGTTTGTCTTTAATGTAATAGTAACATAATAGAACCAAACCTGAGATGTGCTTTCCTCCTGTAGTCCCACGGATGACTTGAGTGTGTTCAATGTTTCACTAGCTTCTTTCTGTTCACCAGCCACAGAAGTCTGTTTTCTGTTGACTTGTGGTTCTGAAGTGACAATATCTGCATTGGAGTCTCTCAATGACAAGTCCAAAATCACAGATCCTTGGTCCAAGACAGAGTTATCTTTTTTGCTGAGATCCAATGCTTTTGAAATCAAAGGGTCTGAAGTGTCTGTTACACTAAGGAAAAGAGCAAATGAATTGGCCTTGAGCTCAGACTGAGCTGGGGCTGATACCATTCCACTGGACATTTCCAAAGAATCCCTTTCTTCTGAACATGGATCTGTACAGTTCGAGTCAACATGAAAGAACCTGTCTGTTGACCTGCTGTAGAAAAGACCTATCCACATGTGGACGATGAGCCGCACCTCTTCATTGGTGTCTTGAATGGAGGAATCCCACGGGCTATCGAAGTGAAATGTAAAAAAAAAAAAACTCTTTCAGTTGAATGATTGATAATCATCTGAACTAAAATTCAACTTTACATCATATTTCTTTCTTAACTAGATACAGTCAGTCAATTATGTGAAATGATACATTTTTTTACTTTGATGTTGAGATTCTTTGTATAAATAATAAACACAATGTACATACCCATGCAAGGCTCGGATGATAGCTCTATCCTTTGACTCACTCGTAAACTTGCTGTCTAGATTAAAATCGTAGTTTTCTTTCCATTGTTTTGTAACTTGGACAGATCCATCCTTGATATCAAAGGTACGGGAGTGCCTGAACTTTCTTCTGCGTACCATGTGTTTACTCAGGTATTCTGGAGTCCTGTGGTTGTGTTCACTTCTGTCTTCCTGACAGACAGAGAGTTGTAGTGTTTTAATTCCATCGCCATACATTTTCTGGTGATGGTGCAGCAGTCTGGTAGAACCACTTAAAGGGGATACCTGGAAGGGTGTACCTGACAAACCCAACAGTAGAGAGGAAGACGGGGGCAATGAGTAAGCATGTTCTTTAGATACCAAACCAACCAATTCACTGCCTCCCACAAGATGGCTTGGTGGAGGAGACTCAAGAGGCTGAAGGGGTCTAGCAGCAGGCTGTCTAAGCAGAGCATGAAGAACTGACTCTTGTTCAGCACTGGTAACATCTTTTGTAAGGTCACACTTCTTCAAACTTGTCTCAGGTTTTCTCTCAAGTGCTGGGTCTGGTTGTGGTGGAACCTGGTCATTACTGGCACTGAGTGCCAAGTCAGCAAGTAAGTTCAAAGCATCTGTAGATGAGCAAGCACTGTTCATTTTTTCCTTAACAGGGTTCCTGACAGAATTATCCCTAGTACACTCTTTGTTTTTGAGTTTTTCACTTGCAAAAGTAGCTGGGGTTTGAAAATGCAACCACCCTGTGAAGACAAAACAGAGGAGAAAAAAGAGAAACTGCATGAAAATAAAAAGTAGCACATTGAAAGCATTTGAATTATATCAATGTATTACTATCAGGAACTTGTCACCAACACGTAAACTATGTCATTGTTTCAAACAACGAGATTGGTTTATTATGCCAATAATGCCACTTTTGGGTGCTGATGCATAGGACTGGCAAAAATGCAGAACAAGCAAGAGCAAAAGCAAACTAAGAACTAGAAATACTTAGCAAAGCGAAGCGATAGCATGCTGAGGACAGCTGAAGAAGTGACAGTGAAGTGAGCCAAGAAAAGGTTCAGTCAGTTTCAATATCATGCACAATACTAAAGAGGTTTTATACATCATACACAAATGCACAACAAGCTTCCCAAATCTCTGAATTTTAAAATATGACTTACATTTTCTTTTTACATGTTCTGCAGAGATGCCTTGATGCTTTTTGAGAGTTTTAATCCTACCCCTTCTTGGAAAAATTGATGGAGGTCTTTGTATGATTTGAGGTTGTTTGTCAAAAATGGTTTGTTCTCGTGTCTCTGATGAATCTTTCCGATGTTGAGTATCCTGACCCCCAGTTTTCTGTATCTTATCTGGTGTCTCTTTAGGGGTCAGGCCTAGAGCATATGCAAAAATAGGGTCAACTGATAGCATCTTTGAAACTTCCTTGACACCCACATTGGTGTCCTGGACACTTGTAATTACATCATTAATCTTCAGCATCCCAGTGTCTGAATCAAATTTGCCCATCTTGAGACAAGGCCCATCGTCTTGGGGAGTATCTGCAGTTGTTTCCTCTGACACAAGGAGACCTGTTTTTCTCTTTCCCCTTAGAAGAACTGATTTTAGTTTACTCAACAGAAAGTCACCCTTGGTTGCAGGCTTTCCTGGGGAGAGGGTATCAGTGTGTTTTTCTTTAACTACTTCTGAGGGAGGAGTGTCTGTGCCATCATTCTCTGAAGAATACTCCCTACTCTCTGGATTCAAAGTCAATGAACCACTGCCATCATCTGACTGTGTCAAAATGCTGTGTTCAGGATTAATGTGACTGACAACAATATTTTGAAGATGGTTCCCCAAATTCTTGGATGTTGTGGCCTCTGTTTTGTCCGCTGCTGTTTCTGGAACAGTGCTAGACTTGTGCTCCATTTCGACTGTGTCAAAAGCATTCACAGGGGCTTCAACCAACATTTTTTCAGGGCACTGTTCATCTTTTTTATATTGAAGTTTGTCCTTTAAAGACTTAACCTGATCAGAAATATCTGCAGAGCCATGAGGAACCAAGATTCTTCCACATTCGCTGATAACCGGCTTTAAGTCCCAGCGCTCCGTTTTCCTTCTCAGAGGACAAGCTTCAAGTTCCATTAAAATTGTGCTTTCCAAGCTCTGCTGTCCAGGGTCTGATTTTTTCTCCTCTACTACTGCTCGGCTAATAGTAGCAGATCTCATTTTTTTATTATTTGATGATAGTTTTCCAAATGTGCGCTTTCGCCTTTGTACTTTCCTCCAATCAATATTTGAGGGATTACTCAACTGTAGGTGGCCTGATAATTCCATGGCCTGGTCTTCCTTTCTCTTCAAGTTGTCATCCTCCACTGGTATTTTGACTGTTTGAAAACTAGGAGTCTCAACACAGGCTTTAGATACGTTTTTCTGACCTTTGGAATGTCCCCTGCGTAGTTTCCTACGTTTTGTTTTTGTGAGATTGGTGACTTCAGGGCAATCCAAAACCTTTTTGGTTTCAACAGTCTCACCATTCAGATAGTTCACTCCGGCTGTTTGTAATTTGGCTGTTGAAAAACCAGTGACAGTTCGCTCTGCCGAAGTGATGCTGACAATCAGCTCTGCTGGAAGGTCATCTGATGTAGAGGGAGTCAGGAGATTTTTTGCCCCCATATCACCATCAGTTTTAATCAGCACAGTCAGGTCTTCGGTAGAAACTCCAGCTTGCAAATCGTCTGGTACAACATTTTGAGGCACAGCTGTTGAGTCAGCTTGTGCTTCAGCACATGTCATACAACTGTCCACAGTCTCAAGATTTACAGGAGATTTCTGACCTGTCAACTGGTCTTCAGATCCCATGCTATGAGGATTGGCTAGTGCCTCCTCAGGAGATGACAGACAGATATAGACATCATCATCAAGGTCTTCTATTCGCTCCTCTTTTCCGTTCACGAGGATTTCTGAAGCCTTGGAGACTGGCAGTTGAAAGGAGACTGGTTTGCTCAGGTATGACTTGAAGCTCTGCCATGCTCTGTTAGTCCACTCCGAGGATGAGTAGAGGTGGTTGTGGTCATCCGGCACATCATACTGATCTGGAAATATGCTGACTTCCCTAGAGGGACTTAATGCCAACCCAGGATTTATCAGTGCTGCATAACTCTGCATATGCTGTGCCAATACTTCACACAGTTCTTCACTTGGATCAATGGGTGTTTTCTCAACTTGGCCCTCTGCATAACTTAGTACCGGTAGAACCCACAGGATTTCAGATGAGATGGCGTGCTTTCTGTGTCCACATTTTGTGTCTGTGATAAATCAAGAAAGATTACTTGTTTAAAAGTGCCACTAAGCAGGGCAAAATTTTATTAAAGTAATGTGAGAAACATATCAAATGAAAATATCCACTGTTAAACACATGCTGTAATCACCTCTCTGCACAACTCGTGAGTCTGGAAACACAAACATGCCTTGCAGGACCTCAGATGCACTGGACACAGTATCTGGAAAAAACCCAAAGATTTGTGGCTGATATGAAGTTGAATTATGTTGTCAACAAAGGTAGAATTCAGCAAGTTTTGTTGTGAGACTGACAACATAGTACATTTTTTGTCAGTTCTCATTTTCATATCTTACCATCAAATGTGAGGAAATGGGAGGTGTGCAACAGGATAAGAAAACCACCATCCTTCAGCGGAATAGTGAGCGCCTGTGCAAACATTAGCAAGTTTCTCAGGTACGGTTTTTGGATGTTGGACCCAGTAAATTTCAACAACATATTATCAGGCAGTGCAAAAAAGAAGACCAACTGTTGTAATGCAATGGAAATTTCAAGCTCTGAAGCTATTAGCTGATCAATTGACTGAAGAAAAATAATTAATGACAATTCGAACAATTAATTAATTGTTCATGTAATTATTTGATGAAAATACCAATAATTTTCTGATTACAATTGTATAGATGTAAAGGTTTGCGTGGTTATCTGTGTTTCTGTGTCAGTATACTAGCATACCTATAAAAATGGGTTTCTGACTGTTAGCCACATTGAATAAAACACACTTTGGGTTCTGATAAATAGTGATGGGTATTTGTGGTTATTTTGGACATTTTATGGAATGAATGACTAAGCCCTAAAGTCTCTGAGAGGTTGACAATAAACAGAAACTCACAATATCTTTCTCCTTGATCTCCCTCAGAAGCAGAGAGAGTGAGTTGGTTTCTTCCGTCTCAAAGGAGACCAACGCATACAGACTGCAGTATAAGCCATCCAGAAAGACTGAAAGATAGCAAAAAAGCCAAAGTCATCAGTGATATGTAAAAAAGAATTCTAGGAATTATGTTGAAATATCCCTTGAAAATAACTCCAGCGTAATAAAGCTATTTTTTTTGAACATTTTCGACCAGCGCACCTTCACCAGAGGAGCAGGTATCAAAGACAGCCCTTGGCAACAGCTGTCTCAGATTTAACATGGAAATGGCTCGGTCAACTTTCACCACTGGTGGCCTTAAATGGAAAAATAAGACAATGCACAGAAAAGTTATACAATCTAAATAATCAAAGTAATTTAAGAATACTGTGTGTTTTCTATGTGCACATTTAACTTACAGTTCTGCAGGGATCAAGGCCCCTGCTGTAGACCTCAGCCCAACACCAAAGAACTGGGAGCCTATTTGAAGCTGACCCCTCCATGGGAAGTAATGACAAACTGGGGAAAAAAAAAATCATCACATGATGTGCACGTTCATAACAGTCTATTTTCAGTAAATTAAATATGGTCATATACAAGTAAAATACACCCATGATTTAAATGGGTATAGGTATACGTTTATTTTATTAACATATTGCTGTGTATTAGTCGATGACATATTCTTTAAACAGTGGCCCAAATGAGCTGTTTTTTGGGCTGAACTAATTTATGACAGTGCTATTGTATTTCTTTTTGACAGCAATATATATGGAGAAACCCTACCAGGTTTGCTATTAATTACATATTACTTACCCAGTTTTTTCTCCTCACTGAAAAGAAAAATCAGGAAACAATCAACATGACTTAAATATTCTCAGTTTGTATAACATGGTATTTGGTCAAGTACATAGTATAACACTCAGAGCAGAGCATGTTTTGTTGTAGAGATACAGTACCTTTTCTCCTGTGGTGCTACAAATGTTGCTTTGGTATCAGTATATGAAAATGATACAACAGCAAAAGGACAGGCAGCGCTGGGAGACTGAGTCGTCTCATTGTTTCCATCATCTAGCAGCTCATACATGTAATACTGCAAGGTCAAAACAAAAGGCACTTGAGCTTTACGTGCACCTACATTTTCTGTGCATTTGTAGCTATATATAACAGTGGGGGGGGGCTATGCTGTATGATTTTTCATCACCAGTCACATGCCTCTTCTTACCTGGGTTCTCTCGAAGGCAAGAAAGGAGCTGGTTTTGGAAGATACTGAGGGCAACTGTTCAGACACATGACAGTCAAACCCCTCAGTGGGTGCAGTAAAATTCTGGGTGTAGTTCTCTAAAACCTTTTTAACTCTACCCTGTTGGTAACAACAAAGGACAATGTTAGTTAATGAAATGTTTTCATTCAATGACCACATACCACAGACAAATATTTTAGTTTTCTTTTCATTACCTTTGTCAGCCTGATAATGGCAATGTATCCCGATTTCCCATGATACCAGCGATTTAGATCCAAACAGTCAGAGTACATTGATATGTAAACACCTGCGAACACCAGGAAACTTTCACTTAAGGTGTGGTCAAGGAGGGTCATTCACTAAGATATGAGAAGTAGCATGCTTAACTCATAAAGTGGCTTTCCAAACACAAGGCCACACCTTGAAAGATGAATGTGTCGCAGTTGTCAAGGACAAACCACATGTGTAACAACCATATGAATGACCTCAACCACTGCAGCTGAACATTCACTCTTAATTCTTCGTTTCCACAAAGCAAATCAGTAAAGTTTATTGATTCCACAAGGAGAAATTGTATTCTCTCTGCAGCAGGAATTATCTCTAATGGCCACTAGTTGCTAGGCTCTTAATAGTTACTTTCACTTCTTCAAATGTATCTTGCTGAGGGTTTTAAAAAATAGCTTCATTTTCTAAAATGTAAGGCTTAAAATAAGAGACATTTGGGATCTTGTTTGCTTGACTGATAGGAGTCCGACATCATGTTGCTGCTTCTTCACTAAAGGCCACATTTATAGGCCTGTTCATGTGTTGCCACAAAGTGTATTTTCTTAAGTGAGGTAAGAGCCAGTTTTGAAAAAAAAAGTTATTTTGAATAGGGCTTCAGACTTCATTAAAATATTAAAAGTACAATTAAAACTGCATTGAAATATCAACGAGGATAGATAAGACACTTGACAGTGAAAGACATTTAGGTAGGTTCTCTCACTCATGGGAAACAATAAAATGCAAATCTGAAAGTAGGAGGCAAAAAAAAGAACTGGTTTGGCCGGTTTGGTGTGTCTTTTATGCTACCTTTTATGTTACCTCACCAACGGTGTGCTGTCGAAGTGAAGAAAGTTACAAAATACTAACAGTATGACCTTCCCAAATGTCTCTTTAAGGCACTAACAAATGCAGCCCTAATGTTTAGAATGCATCATAGACTGTATATAAAGTGCTGGTGTCTGTTATGAGAAGGTATTTGAGGAAATCCGTTATAGTACCACTGCAATGTGCACAGGAACTAAAACAGATCAAAAACAAGCATGGCTGTGAAGTAAAACACTGATATATTCAATTACATGTGACACAGTGGGACTCTTGTTTTCACGTGCCACTCCAGTGCAGTTTCTTACTACTGTTCACAGAAAAACAGCCCCATAAAAAGGGACTTTAACCAATATTCACATGTGATAACCTCCACATTTATCACAGCCTAGAGTGGGGAGGGGGATAACAGAAGAAATAATTTCGAACTTTAAGTTATAAAGAAAAACTGAAATTTAAGGATACATGTCACAGATAAATGAGACCCTGTTACACTGTACAGTGAAACAGACAATAAATTATGAATTCATTGTCTTTCTGCCTCCGGCAAACTTATACTGAACTGCTGTGCACCAACTTATAGTTTCTGTTTCACAACAGAAGTTCCTCCACTTTCATTTGTATGTATTTCATGTACTGAACTTGCTTTCACTTTCAGAGGCAGGAGAGCACCAGACACTCAACATGGAATATTCTACATCTGCACTACAAATATAATGGACAGGCTGCATGCATGGACAATGAGTGGACAATGAGAAAGGCTTAATGTAATTTAACCAAGTAACCAGTAAGTATATCTAAGTTATATGGTTGTGTACAAATCTTAACTGGGTGTTTTCTGCATTGAAATATGACCTCTAGTGTGTTCATGGCTGAGCTGTACTTACTAAAATGTCACTGTGATCTCACTACTGGTTTGGCATAGCGGCAGTATGAGGGAAAAGAAAAAAAAAAAACTCATCATAATTTACCATTCAAAGGATCTCCCAGAGTTGTGCATGTGCTGTTTCCAGTGAGCACACCAGTTTCTCCAAGTGCATTAGCCTTTAAATAAATACAAATATCAACATAAGCAAGATCAGAAGATTTGTATTTTTAACATGCATTTACTCAGGTGTGGTCGTGTTTCAAGTCTTCACCTTGTTGACATCATCAAACAGCAAAAACCCATAGGATTCCTTCAGATCCTCCTCTGAATATCCTACTTCTCTTCTCTTTGCTCGGAAAGCATTGTACTGATAGAAAAGAAAGTAAGAAATCAGTTTGATAGCTGTCAAATGTCGTTTTAATTTCGTGTTTGCTGTTCATCTCAGAGCACTAAAGGGCAATTCCTATTTTCATGCATTCACTTTATTCTTTGCCCTGGTTTTCTTATATAAAAATGATACAATATATAAAGTTAAGTCTCCTAGTAGTCACTGCTAAAGCTTAAAAGCTACAGCAAACAAAACAAGGGACTATTATACAAATTATTTACGTTTATGTCATCAAACCCTATGCAACAATTGATTAAATGTGAACGTGTGGTGTGTTGTGAATTTGAGTTTAACCAGTACGTGTGGCATAATGTTTAATGACATCTAAATGGTGGGCATGAGGAGTAACATTTGGACTGACCTTTTCTTCCAATGCGGGATTCTTTATCAAGACAGCGGACTTATACCTGAAGGACTGCTGTGACTCTTCATACAAGTACGCACTTTTAAGTGGAGACAAAATATTGCTTTGGAAGACGTCAGAACCTGCTGACACGGGTATCAAAACACCTAAAAGTGGACAAAAATGCAAACATGAGCAGAACATACAAGCAAGAACGCGAAATTGCAGCAAATTTCGGTTCCGCTCTCTACTAGGAAAAACTTTCCGAGTTAGGCTATTTCACAAGCCTGGGGCTGTTTGTACTGTGAGAGACGACACGCGTCCCTATAATACGTCTAGTAATATAAAAACAGAAGATTTTTTATCTCAAGTGTAGTGATGAGGGGTAGTGGGAAATATCCGACCCACATCTCTTGTTGATCTTAAAGTGAAAGTTACACGAGGGAGAAAAAAGCTCATCACCTTTACTCGAGGCATCACCATTCCCACTTTCCATTGCTGAGCACTTATGAAATCTGTCGTTCTCCCTTTGCCCTTCGTTGAAAACAGTTGTCTCTGGTTTTAAACATTACATCAGAATCATAAAGTCCCATGTGTCCTGTATCCAATAAGCCTTTCAAAGTAACTTGAGCTTTCTCCGCAGTTTCAACACACATATTAATGCGACAACCAGGAAGTTAAAAAATAACCGACAGTCCAAACGCGTAGAAACGAAAACATCCACATGAATCCAAGGTTTCACATGTAATTATTCCATTTAATTATGAAAGCTCTTCAGTCGCCATGCCGGAGCGAACGACGCGTATCCACTCCGTATCGAAAAAGAAACAGAAACCTATCGAGGCGAAAGCATCCATCTTGAAAATGTACACCAAACTGTGGCGGTGGAGAGGCAGTTGTTGGAGCTTCGCCGAAGCTAGTCTGCGCCTGCGGTTCACTTCTCCTGCCTGTGTCTGTTTTCCTGTTTCCAGTGAAAAATTAATGATTGCCCACTGTAAACGAACTGGCATGGTCAAACCTGTGTTTCTATCATCCTAACTGCGACACAGCCTATCAGTGTTAGGAAGGTTATAAGAGTGTAGTGTGGTTTAGTGTAACTATACAGACAGTAGGGGAAGTTGGGGATCCGTGCTAACATGTATTTAGCATATTACCCATGAAATTCAGCTACTCAGACTGAACTGCGGAGGTTGTGCAGTTTTGCCAGCAGGCTGCACCAAACTTAAGATCCAACTTTTATTTCTGCTGGCGTTATAATTTAAGGTTTAGTATTTGTGTAAATAAACCAGTATTTCTGATTTACAAACCATTCTGCCTCTGTGAGTTAGTAGTTTCAACAAAGTCATTCAAAGTGCTGACCAACCTGATGTGAGGTTAATGATATTTTTAAGCTCCATCAAACAATATTTTTGATGTTGACCTTGAATTGTTGTGTAATATGAAATGGTTACTAGAAGTGTCGAACCAGCTGAGACTGAATTAGCTGCCAATTATTCAGCTCTAAGCTGCTTTAAGACACTTCTACCTCATGCTTTTAGTCTGTGGTGTCATATATAACTTCTTTGGTTGTGGCCTGTGGCTCGCACGGACAAAACTTCCAATCTATGGTTTTTGGGAGATACAAAATACAAAATGTATGGAGCCCCCAAAGGGTCACGGTAGGAATACCTGCCTTTATGAGTACTGTCTGCTGTGGAAACACAAAATAGATCTCGGGTTTAGGGACATGAAGATACGGGATTCACTTTAAGGGATTATACTTAAAGTGTTCGATGGAAACTCGGCGTTAGTGTGTTGGTCCAGTCCAGCTATGACAGGTCCTCTTTGACCCAGACTGACGCCGTCAGACCAGAACTTACAATTCGAAATTTACTTGCACATGTTATTGTATAGACTCTAGACAACTACAATGTCTGACTGGAATGCACTCTACCTTTGAACTTCTGTGCTTTTTTGGTTGCCAGATATGTAACACAAACAAATGTAGGCAGCATTATGTAGCTGGGCAACTAGAATTACCAGATGTGGAACAACAGGAAAAGATCAATGCTGCAGAAAGACAATACTATAATCACAACACCCACCTCCTCTACAGTGATGCTTGCTATGGAGACTACATAGACACAAGGAAGGACCAGGCCAAGTCAAAAATACATAAAACCTATATTTTTAATATAGTTGTGGTACAATAGGTGACCTCTCTCGACAATCAAGTGCTCTGATTGGTAAAAGAGGTTGCTGGTCTTTCAATATATTAACTTATGGCAAGTTAATGTACCACTTGCACAGCATTATGGCTCTGAAGTTTTGTTCATACACCTCAGAGTTGTGAGACCACAAGACTGCAAGTACCTGCCCCAAGCATTATGTTTTACCAAGGGGAACTCCAGGAGTTTCTGAACCATCTAAGCGCAAGTAGCCATAGAAGGTTGGCCACTCTAATGCCTTGGGGATTTTTGGTGTTTTTCTTTGCAACTAAATCCTAATTATTTTTAATGGTTGCTACTGACATAAAAGGCAACATACAGTCCAGTGTCTTTCCCAATTATATGTAATACAATCCTAAAAATGTTATTAGTTAGCCTATATTGTTGAAATGTTGAGCTACATTGCCTAAAAATCAAAAACTGCAATAAGTACGTAGTGGTCTACTGTGTGGGATGTTTTTCAATATGTGACTACACTGGGAAAACTATTTTTCACTCTCCACAGGGAGGTTAAATATCATTCTCTGAACGTAGAACTAGCTAAAAGTTCAAGGAAAATGTTATGCAATTGCTTCAGTTGCCGAATGATATGGAGATCCTAGAGGGTCATGGTGGGAATTTATTTTCGAAACTACTTTTGCATTCCATCACAATAAGTTTTGCATTACCTCGCAAAAAGTGTTGCGTTCCCCCCATGGACTGCCCCCCTGATAACAGGAACAGCTAGTGTGTTGGTCCAGTCTAGCTTGCTTCTATTACCATTAGCCAAGAAAGCTTCTTTAAGCCAAATGGAATTTAAACTCTATCAGATATGATAGATGTGTTACCAATACACCACAGGAGGTGAGCAATACAATACAATGCTCAGCCAGCACAACCATGTCAATTCACTGCGCACACACAACCCCTGCATATAGTTAGTTACACTCATTATAAACCATTGCATCACAGCCAGCTCCGCCACTTATCTATCCGGCTGTAATTATGCAGACTTGCACCTGAGCTAGCCACAGCTGAAGGTACGCCCACTCGCGCTGTGGTCACAACACACATACTGTAATCAGGGTGCAAAATTAACTCTTTTGTCCACCAGCCAAATGGCTTGTGAATGTTCAAGAGCCACAGCAAATCCAAATCTATACAAGACACTAGGACATCATTGATTAGCAAGTGCAGTGCTAGCTAATGTTAGCTTTTAAAAACACAAAACACATACAAAATAAAACATTCCTACCTGCGCACCTGGAGACATCATAGTCTCTGCAGTTTTGTATCATGTTGATTTAGTTTAATGGGTAACTCGTTAGCTAGCAAGAAAAGGCATAATGGTGATTTTTGTATTAGCTAGCTCCACACACAGAGCGAGTAAGTAAGCAAGCTAGCAAATAAATAAATAAATACATTCGTTTTTATTTCTTCTGCATTGTTAAATAACAATCTCAATACACATTCAATATGTTTTTTAGTATTTGTTAGTGTCCTATTTTAAATCAGTAGGTCAGTCGCCTACATATTAGGGGTGGGCGTATCGATCTAAATATCGATAGTATCGATACCAAGGTGAGTATTGGTATCGGATCGATACTAGCGTGATGAGATCGATACTGCAGTTTCTCTTCTGTCGTCCAGCAATTTACTCGAATTTCCTCAGAGCGCCGCATTTCTGTGCAAACACCGCACCCCTCTCTCTCTCTCTCTCTCTCTGCTGCTCAGTGCTCACTCAGGCACACTTAGCCCCTCCCCCTCCCTGGCTGCTCTGCCAGAGGCCGGAGAGTCAGAGAGCAGCCGGACGCAATGGCAGAGAGAAAGCGGAGCGCGGAAAAGGACACTGCCAAATGTAATGTGTGCAATAATAATTTGCACTACTGACTTTATTTTTCACAATATCGTGCAATGGAAGGTATTTTTTGTTGTGATGTTGACATTGTTATATTTATATTTTTGTTACATTGCTGCTTTTTTTTTTTGTTATTTTGCACTAGTGACTTTTTTCTGAAACAATTGTGGTAGTAGAAGAATTATTTTATTATTTTTATACTGTTACATTTTTTCCTATTGTTGTAGTTAGTTAATAAAAAAGCATTTTTATTGCCTAAAATCTTTGTGCTGTGTTTTACCATAATCATAATCATAATCAACTAACTCAAGGCAAAATCACAAAATTATTCAATGATCATGACATTTCAAGTAAAAAGTATCGGTATCGGTATCAGCGATACTAGCCCTGTATTTACTTGGTATCGGATCGATACCAAAATTCCCAGTATCGCCCACCCCTACTACATATCCCAGAATCCCCAGGCACTGTTTATTTGGACTGAACGTCAGCCATTCTCCCTGAGCAGTTGGTACCCGGCTACCCGGCTACCCAGCGTGTTTTGTTATAATGCAGCCCTTTCAGTCTTTATTCTTTTGCTTCGAAATGAACTACATGTTTGTCTGAATCTACGTGGTGTATGCAGAAGAAAAACATGAAATGGAAATCACTCGAGCCAGACCGTCCTTGTATGGAGAAATCGGTAAGTAGCTTACAGTTGGTGACCAACAGTAACCCAGGACAACCGTTTAAAACTGAGTTAGCGAAGCGGATGGGGTTTGTAGCTACAATGACAAGCTAGCTTTCATTACCTTTCATTTCATGGTGACTCGCTTTCAGTCTCTGTCAGTCGTATAGCTTGGTCAGCGTTACCTTGCATGCGTTCTTAAAGTGGCTGTCGTCAGTTTGAGAGCATCACAACAAGCTGTAAGCTCGTTAGTGAGGCCAGCAGGGACTGAAATGCATGTTGTGCAACTGCATCGGTCATTGAAATCAGTGAATGGGTACCAACCTTAAACTTAGCTTTGCTCTGTAACAGCAAATATAATGTCACATACTTAAAGATATATAGTATAAAACATCGATTGCCGCACACACCTTACAATGTAATACAATCTAGTAAACTAATGCTATTGGATCATTGAGTGATCGTGAGTGATTTTATTGAGCCATTTTCTGTGCCTGTTAACGTAGATGATCATGATCACCATTGTCTCAGAGTTTGCAGTGAAGTTTATAAAACCTGCAAAGCTTCATAACTTGTAGGTGAAGTTATTACAGGTCCTAAATGTGTGCTTTTTGTCTCATGTTTTATGAGGAATTATAAGAAAAGCTCAGTGTGGCTCTTTTCCCCCTCTTTGTGGTTGAGGCTAATGAAACAAAAACTGTATTCAGCTATGTTTGTATAGTTGGAATGGCAAACTCAATCAAATCATAAGTCAACACGCCAGAGAACTTCAGCCATCATCAATAGAAAGGTTCAGTCTTGTTTGGCTTCACATATTTGCAGCTCATGGTCTTGGATTCTGGACGGATCGGTCGGCAGTGCATGAGGCCGCTGCACAGGGTAGGGCCCTCCAGCTGCAGCAGCTGATCGAGGGAGGTGCAGCAGTTAACATCGTGGCAGTCGATTCCATCACCCCCCTGCATGAGGCATGTATACAGGGACAGACCCAATGCGTCAGACTGCTGCTGGACGCTGGTGCACAGGTGAGATGGATGCGACAGAAGTGCTTCACAGGAGACTCAAGCTAAGTCGATGGCTCTTCATCAATGCGTGATTGATTGTTTGGTTTATTTTCGGCTTTATTATGGCTCTGTGCCCTCCAGGTGGATGCTCGTAACATCGATGGCAGCACTCCTCTGTGTGATGCCTGTGCAGCTGGTAGCCTGGAATGTGTCAAGCTGCTGCTGGAGTATGGAGCAACAGTTAATCCTCCACTGTTTACCTTCTCGCCTCTTCATGAGGCTTGCATGGGAGGTGCGTCTCGTTACATACAGCATCGCATAGGAATGTATTTTGACCCATGTATCTGTCCATCAAGATGTCTTCGCTTCGTTTGTATTGCCACACTTGATTCCACACAGCGTTTATACTGTGGTAATGCAAGACTGGTTATCTAGTTATCTTTCTGTAAAAAGTTAATACTCATCAAGGCAGGCCGTAAGTACACGTTTCTCAGTGTTCTTCCTAAATAGTGCGGAGAGCACATTTTGCAGATAGCTATTTTCCGTCCCTAGATGGGCCTTTAAAATACATAAAACAGGCAGGGACTTAAAACTTAAAAGACCAAAAAGGAAGGGAGAGCAGAACAGAGGAAGCAGAATGCCAGAACACCAGAGCGCTTCACTATTTAGCTCTTGATTATTACTTAAAGGCCTTTCAAGATGTAGCAATAAAACAAAAACCCAATTACACAATTACCCGTAAGACTATGGGACAAAAATGTAAAAGTATATGTGTAGATCACTGGAACACACTCGGGTGATTGCAGTATTGATTTGAAAACAGAAAAGGCGAGTAAGGAGAAAGCTTTAAAGTGAAACTCCAGCCAAAATCTATTCAAGCTGACAACAGCTTCTGTGCCCTCTTAAGGATGAAACTGCAAACATTTTACAGCCTCCTTTAAGGCTGTAAAAGCTGTGTTTGCAAAGTCACTCTGCTGCAGAGCATTTCATTTTGTTCTAAATAGACATCATTTTGCCTGTCTCTCACTATAGGTAATTCAGATTGTGTTCAGCTCATGATTGATCAAGGAGCTTTCATGGAGGCCCATGACTGCCACTATGGGACACCACTTCATGTTGCCTGTGCAAGGCAACATTATGACTGCGCCAAAGTTCTCCTCAATGCTGGTGAGTTCATTTTGGCCTTTTGCACACCAGAGCTGTAACAATATCTTTGAGTTAAAACCTGTATATGGATAATTTGCCAT
Source organism: Enoplosus armatus (assembly GCF_043641665.1). Taxonomy (NCBI): domain Eukaryota; kingdom Metazoa; phylum Chordata; class Actinopteri; order Centrarchiformes; family Enoplosidae; genus Enoplosus; species Enoplosus armatus. The sequence continues at coordinate 14,231,406 of NC_092185.1, forward strand.
ATTAATGTTATATTTTGGTTGTTTAAAGGCAGCAACATTTTTTTATTTTTTTTATTTTTGTCAGGACTGGAACTAAAGATTATTTTTGGTACTGATTAATGAATCGACCACCTTTTCAAAAACTATAGAAACTGTTTTGAAGATTTTATGCAACTGTAATCCGAGAAAAGACAACATTTAAGATATAACATAATATTATAGTAACCAGCTTATTACCATAACAAAATCAGGTGTCTTGTTTCATGTGACATTAATGTAGAATGAGGTTTATTTTTCTATGGATTTATTTTGTAAATCACCTTATTTACAAATGTTTATTGCTATTTACATAATTCAATGAATGGTAATTGTATCTATTTCATAATTTAAAATATCCTTATTTGTGTGTAGATAAGTAACACCTTGTTTATAGTGGTAGCAATTGTTTAGATTAGCGGTAAGACAGTGAAATTATATAGCACATTTGTTGTCGGGTGTTCTGTTGTGGTAAATGACGGTTGAAGCAGTCATTAAAGTGGACAAACCTACACAGAGGAAGTTGTCCTGTGCTTTTACTTTACCCACGACCCAAAAAATAGTTTTAATGCTGTAACTATCAACTTAATAATTAACGCTAATAGTGACCAACGATACATTACATTGACTTATCTCCCAGCTTTTCTGAAAACTATGACTATATGACTATGTTGTTTCATGCCCACTGCATCTGTCATTTGATTTGAAAAGTGATGCACTGCTGTGCCTGTGCAATTTCATGCCACAGTTGAGACACACACTTGAGCCCAACACAAATTTAGTTTGATTGGTTAAGCATTGAGCTCACTTGTTTGTTTTTATGCTGTTTTACTGCTAATGATATTACTTTTATACTTATATTATAAAGACAAGAGAAGCACTTTTCTCTCTCATACACTTTTGTCTCTCTTTCTCAAAGGGGCAAATGTGAATGCTGCCAAGCTACATGAGACGGCCCTTCATCATGCAGCCAAAACAAAGAACATTGACATGATTGATCTACTTGTGGAGTTTGGGGGAAACGTGTACGCCAGAGATAACCTGAACAAAAAACCCATCCACTACACCAATGTGGAATCCCCCTCGTATCTTTGCCTCAAGTTCTATGAGAGTAAGTTTGTTTATTTAAAGTATGCCTCCTGTCACTGTCAGTATTTAGATAATCTCGTAGCACAAATAAAATGTCCCCTCTGTTGTTTTCTCTTCCTTAGATACACCCCTCAGTCTACAGCAGATCAGCAGAGTGGCTGTGAGAGGGGCTCTTGGCACAAGAGCACGTGAAGTTGTTTCCAAGCTGGGCTTGCCCAATCGCATCATAAGTTTTCTTTCATACATGCCACCTCCAGTTATTGAAATTGAATCACCTATGGGAAACTCTTAGAAGGTTAAATCTAGACCAGTTACATCTACTGGCTCGATGGTTCTCTCTCCGGGCAGTCATATGACAGGAGGTTGAAGCTGGTAGGAGTGCAGCTCGGATGAAATGTCTCAACACTGCCAGACTAATGGTGCAGAGAGGTTTCAGCAGACTGTTTACCTAAACAAATTAAAAAGTGCTTAATTTGCTCATTAACTTCAATCTGCATTAACACATTTTTGACCATTTGGGAACAGAAAGACTTTGTGTATGTACCATCAGCTTATCAAGATGTTATGGCTAACCTGTTAGCGTACAGCTGCCTACTGACACATCCACCAGAAACAGAGCAACAGGAGCATCCCACTGGAGTCATGAATGTTAAGTCCAGTATTTACTTGCTTTTACCTCCACCAACTCCTGAGAAAAATATCTCCACCCACCACTCAATTAGTTACTGTTTCATGCTCGGTAAGTAGTGTACAGTTAGTTTGTCATGTTTGTCTTTTAGCTTGTTTGCAAGACAAATGTCCATCAAGCACAGACTCTCCTGTTAGCTTTTTGCACTTATTAAGGCACAACAAATTACACTTTTATCTTCCTTATTATTACATGAAGTCTGATGACCTCACATAACTTCCAGCATAGCTCCGACCACCTTCAACCTGAGCAAAGGTCTGATCAGCCACAATAACTGATCACACCTGGGCTTTAACAATTCACTACCAGAGGCTTTGGCAACACTATTTCAACACATTTCAGTCAGTGTTAATATCAAATGTATTGGTCAATGGAGCTTGAAATATATAAACATGAACTTGTCTTGCTCATTATGATCAAGTAAGTGTGAATAAGTGATTTCATCTTAGGTCCTGTAGTACATTATTGAGCCCAGAGGGAACATGAAGTAGTTCGATTACTAGGATTTTATCACTGTATGTATTTGTATATATTCTGTAACTTTATTTTTAATGTAAATTTGTAAATAATACAGATGGTTCTACCTCTATTCAATTTGTGTAAATAAAAAAAGCAATTCTTCAGTGTTCACTGAACTTCAAGCATGAAAATTCAAAATTGTTTTTTTTCCTTGTTTGTTTCTGAAGTTCCTCTCAGGAAAATATTGCTTCAAAGGACCGTGTTTGCTAAAAGTACATTATTGTTATGAGGTTATTCAGTTCAGACATTTCAAACCAATCTGCGTGAAAAATGAAATGAATGGAAACTGCCCTGGAACATTATGAAAATACATCCAAAAACTGTATTGTATACATTTGAAATGATATTATTTCTTCTTATTATTATTAGTAGTAATTATATTATGAACTTAAATTCGGTTGCCAAGTTATCAGTCCCTAAACATTTCAAATAGTGGGGAGATGGTTTGTAAATCTTTGTGAGAGTGGAGAAACTTAAGTACATCACTGGTATCATTACATGATGGAGTTCAGAAAGATTGACAGGAATTATGGTCTGTGAACAGCTTTCCGAATCCAGTTACTGCTTTAATCTCCTTACAGAGAACTAGGGCTGTAAACCTTAGTCGGTGAACATTTTCTGGGTGAAAAGAGACTTCACCAGCATCTGTTGGCAGTGGGAAATCTGTAAGTGGCTGGACAACAATCCTTTGAACAGGCCTCACAGACCGATTCCTGGCACTGGCTGCCTTATAGAGAGAGATTAGTTGGAACCAACCAAATGAGAGACAACAAAAAAAACAAAAAAAAAACAGACTGACACCACCACTGTCCTTGTCAAGGTTGTCACAGGACTGACACCCCGTGCAGAGATATCAGGGAGGTCAGTGAGAGGGGAACCTACTGAAGATTAGATGTGAGCAATCTGCAGCCACAGCCTGAAATGAAAATGAGAAGCACCCACGCACAGACAACAAAAGCATTCATTCAGTCTGACTTGCACAAAAACATGTTTGAACATGAACTGTTGGTTCAGAGCCTGACAGGTATCAGGTGAAAAATGTTGGATAGTGATCATTAGTTACATGAACAGAAACAGTGTTTCACCAGATATGTGATCCCAAAGATAAGTTATGTTTAACAGTGAAAGTCATAACTATGTAATCTAAGTAAATCAATCCATAACATAAAACTGAGGTCACATCTTGTATTTTGTTGTTTTGGTGTTTAACAGGCTGATTCCAATATGTTTGGACTTACTTAAGTATGACTGCTTTTAGGCCAACAAAAACACAAAGGTTGGGTATCAATTTATGTGCCTTTATAATACCTTACTTTTGGGATTTCTTTATTTAACAAATTCAAAAAGGACACAGTACTTATTCCATCAGATTAATCCATAGTGAATACAAGTAGTTGAATAGATAAATATACCAACTACAATAGTAAATCCTGCTCCTTCCCTGTGTGAGCACCGTCTAACGTTACAAACCAACTGTTAGCGAGCAGCTAAAGCTAGCTAGGAAAGACGAAAGATAACGTCAAAAGTAACAAAACTGCACGACAAAAAGTGCAGTGGGAACAAGGACAGATTGAATTAATGAATGTGATAACTTAACCCTAGGGATTTGAAGATATAAGTGTTTGTTCAGTATTTCGAGCGTACGTCTTGTACCACAGCTGCTAGCCTGCCGCTAACAGTCTAGCTCAAGTGCTACTTCCTGTTTAGCCGTACTAACTACAACAACCAGTCACAACAGTTCCTGCTTGAACAGTAATTTAACGCATTTGAATTTGGGTAATGAAAGAAGTAATTTGAAGGTTTTGTTTGTGACTACAATGCTAACTTACTCGTACATTATTCCTTATTAAGAAATACTCACATTCCGTAGCTGACTGGAAGAAAAGGACATTCAACATGTTTCCAACAGCAAAAACTATGGCAAGACGTGTCCAAACTAAGATTAAGGTTCTTCTAAGGTCACTAAATAGTAGTAAATAATACTGTTAACAAGCCTAGAAACACATAAATATTTGTCAAGGAGTGTGGTGGGAAATGATGGAAAGAAGCCTAAAAAAACTAGTTCTGAAAGGTTAACAGTTGAATTGGCATATAGTTAACAAAAGTATTACCTGTCACTTTACAGTTAGGTTACACCAATATGTGGAGCCTGCTTTGTATATCTTAACCATTTATAGATGTTTCCCTTACAGTTTCAAAAGACAATGTCAAACAGAAAATAGACAGGAATTTGTTAAATTCAGCTGAAAAGGAAGACAGCCACACTTTCCCTTCCCTGAGCTCAATGTCATTTGATCCTACCTGAACACACAGTGGCCCAATCAGCTGTCTCCACTGATCACCTCTAGGGGAAACAGGTGTTAAGTTTCTAGGAGTTGGACATCAGGATAGCAAGATCTTTTTTTCCCTTGGGGAACCATTGTGCTACTGTTGACCAAACAGAATAATCAGGGACAGTGATGAGTGGATGGGGGAGACAAATGTATATGTATGTATATATGAACTCTTCTAACCCTACCAGAAAGACTGCATGGACAACCAACACTGACAGCTGGAAACTTACTTCTGCAGAAAAATACATTTTGAGGAAGTTGGTTTCAGCGTGGTTGTTGAGAAGCTGTGTTCGTGGCACACCATGAACTATGAATACTGCAGGTTTAACGGCTGATACTGTGAGAGGCCCTTGTAGTCAAATGGGTAATTGATGTGGCGTGCAGCTGAGGTTGTGGCTGGACTTTGAAAGGCACAGGTAGCTGTGGACAACTTTGGTACTCCGATCATGTCCCAGATACCTGCATCCAAATTACAGTCTGGTAAAACAGATGAATCAAAGGGAGCTCATCTCTTTTCCCTGTAAGAGCTGTTCACACAGGAGAAAGCCATCATCATCATGACTCAAATCTGTCCCACTCCTGAGCAGAATTAATTCAAAAGTTACCTCCTCTTTGTGCAGTTTCATTTTTGGTTCCTTGAGTGCTCTTATTTCATGATGAAACTCTGCAGTCATTTTGTTGTCCGTATGGAGGTTTTTCTGCATAAACAAGGCTGATAAAGTACATCTGCTTTTCTTATCTGGAGTTCTAGCGTATCACTGACACACCAAACGCTGATAGTCATTAAATTTACAGTGAGTACAAACATCAGACAAGCATAACAAAGGACAATTAGTTTACCTATAGTTCTATATCTATGATTTACCTACATGTAAAACTGGCTTTGCAGGTATGTAAAAGCAGCTCTGTTCATACAAATCATTTCCTAGCCCCATCTTTAGTATTCAATGTCTTTCAGAACAAAAGGGCAGGTTCATATATCAACAAGTCTCACCAAGCAGTCGTCATCATTTGATGAGGGTGGCGGACTCCAACAGACTCAATAAACTGATCCGCAAGGCCAGTGACGTTGTGGGGGTGGAGCTGGGCTCTCTGACGGTGGTGTCAGAGAGGAGGATGCTGTCCAAGCTGCGGGTCATCTTGGACAATGTCTCACATCCTCTCCATGACGTACTGGTCAGGCAAAAGAGCATCTTCAGTGGGAGACTCATTCCTCCCAAATGTACAACTGAGTGCCACAGGAAATCATTCCTGCCTGTGGCCATCAAACTGTTCAGCTCCTCCCTCTGAGTGTCAGACACTCAGAAGAAACAGACTGGAAATCTGGACCTGCCTCTACATATACTACCTCACTATTACTTACTTATTCTTAAATGTGCAATACATACATATATATATAGAGACATACATATTCATTGCTGTTGTATATATTTTTACTTTTATTTTTCACTTAAATATTGTAAATGTGTATATTTTTATTTTCTTAATATTCTTAAAAATTATTTTACATTTTGCACATACTTTTATTTCTAAATTTTTGCAGCTTTCTACGCTTGAATGGGAGCATCAGTAGTGTACAATTTCCCCCGGGGATCAATAAAGTATTTCTGATTCTGATGATAAGAACTACAGTGAGAAGGAAGAACATCAAACGTGCTTCTGAACAGAAAATAATTACTGATACAAGCGATTTTTTTCCATGGATTTTTAATGTTTCAGGACAGTTTATCAAATGGAAAACTCAATCAAGACCTTTTTTAAGAGCTTACTGCCATTTAAATTATATCATTTTTGACAGAAAAAAAATCACAAAACTTCATTAAGGCTGTATAATTTTTCAAAACACAAAGTGGAAAGGAGCAAACCTCAGTTTTCTTCTCAGCTTCTTTTTGCCTGACATATGTTGCAACACACTGTTGAACAGCTCTGTCAACAGCAAAAGGAAGTGACTGAGGGGTCAAAGTACAACACAGAGGATGTTGGTGTGTTCTAACAACAGTCTCGCAGTCAGTAATACTCAGGACTCTTAATAGTACAAACTAAATGTTTTATTTTTTTTCCAAGTAACAACTTTTCTCTGAATACATCTAGATTCATTAGATTTTTTTTTTTGTCTCCCCAAGAAATGTTTTTACCTTTATCGTATCCATGGTCAATGTTCTTGCTCATGTTCTGCTCATTATTTTACATCTAATCTGAAACATTTCAGATTCGTCTCACCCAACGGCTTCCTGCACAGGCAGCTGAGACCATCAGTTTCTTGATCCCTTATCTTGGCACAGATAACACTTACAAACGGACAACTTGCACACATGCTGCCTATAACATAGTTGCACTGACATTTTGATTACAGCAAAAAAACTGAGAAGTTTTAAAAAAGTTTAAATGTGTCGACACCGGAATGAACAATGAAACTAGATTTCAAGAGCTACAAGTGGTATAAAGTTGTTTTAACTTAGGTAGACCACATAAAACGCTAATTCCACACACATTTAGCTGGTGTAAACATATATTTCAGTCACACTCAGTCAATGTCACTTTTTTTTGTAAACTAATTACACTTTTTAAAGACTAAAATGTGATATACATTTGGACGGAAATGATTGGAAAGACTTTCAGTGCAGCTACAAAGACAAAGCAAAAGCACAATAAAAAACAAAACAAAAAACAGTGGTTGCATGAAAATTCACCAACAGACACGTGACCAAACGGGACATGTGTTAAGTACATGTGCCTGCCTGAGAGGACCCCTTTGGGAACCCTTGTGTCGTGTTAAATGTCTACACTCCAGTCTCCTTCCTCTTTAGTGAGCCATGTAACTTCTGATCCAGTCTGGTTTTGGAGAGTGTCTGCGGCCTGAGTTTAGGGCCAGAGACAGGCGGACAGTTCTCGTCTGTCTCCTTGTCAAAGTTGGTGGCTGAGATCGTGGAGGAGTGACGCTTGGCTCTCACAGCTTCTCCCTGCTGAACGTTAGGTGGAGCCTCCTGTTGTTGGGTCATAGCAGTGCGCAGACAGTTCAGCCACTGCTGCTTGTGGTAGACATCGTTGACATGCAGGGTGTGAGACTGAGCATGGGATGGATCCCGAGAGCTTACACGAAAAACGTTCTTAGCTAAAGGGACACAGAAAAAAAAGAAATACAGTCAACAGGAAGGCAGCCTTCTAAGTCTAGGATTCAAAAATCTTTCTTTCCCCTTTTTCTTGTTTCTTTCCCCACGCCATCAGGATTGTGAACTTGGATCCTGCTAGGGCCCCAAGCTACGGACCCACGCACTCCCAACACCCTTAAATACTGTACATATTATCTCTATATAGTATTTATTTTAATTCCTCCTTCATCACATTGTTAAAGACCACTTGTCAGAACAGCAAATTTATTTTAAAGCTGGGTCAAATGATAATGTGACAGGGATTTACGGCCCACAACGTAACAGTTTTGATTAAAAGTTTTGGTTCTCAACTATCACAAGAGCCGTTTCCAGCCACAGCAGGCAGCAGTTTTCAGCAAAAAGAGCTCTAATAAACCCATCTGGTCAGCACCAAACAACAGACACACAAGGTTAGCAACTAGCTGGAGAAACATTTAGCTGCTAAAGAGTCTGATATTTCCCTTTGGAGTTGGTGGAGACTATAAAGAAAACACAATGTGAGTGAATATTGTACTTATATTCACCAGGTGGCCAGGAACCTGCCTCTAAATGAATGATAATGTTGCTCCGTAACTGCTGGATGTGTAAATAACCAACTGCTGGCTAACAAGTTTGTCTTATCAAACTTAATTAAGGTCATTTTAAGTCAGTTTTGTGTTTACAGCTTGTTTCTGCTGCCCCCAAGTGGCCATAAAAACAGTTAATGCAGGTTTAACAGTAAATTTAACAGCATTGTTTTATGTAAAAAATAGACACAAAATACAAAGCACAAATTAAGCAAAGACATTTTTTTCTTCTTTCACTGTGAATGGCATCGTAATTGTACAATTTCTGTATTGTGGATGTGATCTGAAATGCAGCATACAATGTCAGTAAAACCTTAATGGAAATTTACATACTTAGTTACACAGCTCAGGCCATGTTCAGAGGGTAACTAGGTATCAAACACTACTTATGATACTCTACTTCCGCATTGAGGCAGCAACTAATGATTGTTTTCATTACTGATAAATATGTTTTTTTTTCTATTGAGTGTTTACTCTGTAGAAAGTCAGACCATAGAAAACTCTCCTAAAGGCCAAGGTGACGTCTTCAAATTGATTTGTCTGACCAACATCCGAAACCCAAAAGATAATAAAATTTCCAATTTTATAACAGAGAAAAGCAGCAAATCTTTACATCTGAGAAGCTGAAATCAACAAATGCTGTCCATCTTTGTCGGAAAAATGAAACAATCAAACACTTTCAAATTCTTGGGGTGCAGCTCAACTCAACCCACCTTTCTCTCCATTTGTGAAAGCCCCTCTGAAGGACCCCCCCATGCGGATCTCTCCATCCTGGAGGTCCTCTAGAGCCAAGTCCCGGACTGGGATGGGCTGTCGATACACCTGGAAGCAGCTCCTGTCGTTCCGGGTCACCGGCCGGGTTAGAACCAAGAGCTCAGAGAAGAGGAACACGTGCAGCCTCTGTGAAGTAACATATTAATAGAGAATGAAACTTACTGTAACACAAGACAACATGTAGATAATAATATTACATGTGGGTGGTAATAATAAGGAGAGTAATCCTAATTCTCACCGAGCCACTCTTGTTCCGCAGTTCTCCATGACAAAGTAGGGTTTTACAGTCGTCTATGAGAGGATCCCGCTGCTTATCATCCAGATACTCCAGTTTGTCGATATAATACTGGCACTCAGACTCCCCTTTTCTCATGTTGATATCAGACAGAATCTCCTGGATTATAGTGATCTGGATCATTAAACAAAGACTCATCAGTTGTGCTGTTTGGCAAAACACACAAGACTAAATAATCAGTGAAATAATAGCCATGTTATTTATCAGCTAAATGTAAACTACAACACCGTCCGTGGCTGCAAAGGTATGTAACGTAGATAACGTACAGCTCTCTCCAGACTGGCTACATCCGGGTGATCAGGAGGAGTGTGTCTGAGGATCTCTCGCAGCAGCAGTGGGTATTTCACCAGGCGTGAACGTGGGATGTCCAGGAAGCTCCAGAGGTCCAGCTTCCTGCTGAAGGGCGACTCCAGGCAGCGCTGCAGGAAGTCCTGGACCCGCCGGTCCTGCTTTTTCTGGTCCAGCAGGGCTTTGGCTGCAAGCTGGTTGCTGCAGTAGACTTTGTAAGCGTTCAGACCAGGCAGCTAAGAAGATACAGCAACAGTTACAATCTTTTAATGTGTTGAAATTGTTCATATTATTATTCAGATATTTTATTGATTTTCACATTATACACTCACACTAGTACTCAATACCCCAGACCAGAGGGGAAAGAAATAAAAATAAATAATAATAATAATAATAATAAATAAATACAAGATCAGGAGAATAAAACAGATAAATCACTCGGTATACACAAAGTAGTTATACATACACATATATGCATATACACACATGACTGCATATACAGAGTTACATATAAACACAAATAAAATAAAATAAAATAAAAAGGGGGGAGGGGGGGAGACTTAGGCTACACTATATTAAGGGAAGGGAGTTCATCCTCAAAATACGATAGAAATGGTTGCCAAACTTTATAATATCTATGAGTAGTGCCCCTGGCAGTGTATTTAAGTTGTTCAAGTTTGAGATGGGACATCACCTCCTCCACCAAACGCCTATGAGAGGGGGGTGTAACCTTCTTCCAACTAAGGAGTATTAGACGTCGAGCCAAAAGAGTGGAGAATGCTATAGCCTCAGCCTGGTGCCTAGTTATTGGTGTCTCCTGAGGGACAACCCCAAATAATGCAGTCAATGGGTTGGGACTGATAACTTTATTACACATATATGAAAATGTATCAAATATACCTGTCCAAAATAGAGACAGTTTCGGGCAAAGCCAAAACATGTGACTGAGGCTAGCTGGGTCCTGCCTGCATCTGATGCAAGTTGGGTCTAAACCAGGGTAGAGTTTGGCTAGTTTACTTGCAGATAAATGTAACCTGTGCAGAACCTTAAATTGCAGCAACCCATGTCAAATACATATTGAGGAAGAGTGTACCAATGTAATTGCTGCCTGCCAATCTACATCTGAAATGGTGGCTCTTAATTCTTCCTCCCACAGCCTTGCTAAACGGTTAAGTGATATGACGGCAACCCTCTGGATATTATCATATAACACAGACACCAGACCTCTGTCAACTGGGTCCTTGTTCAAACATTCATCTATCCATGTACTCTGAGGGGTTGTTGAAGAGAAGTGTGTTTTAACATAACTCCGCACCTGTAGGTATCTGAAGAAATGTGACTGAGGGATGCTGAAGTCTTTCTTTAGCTGTTCAAAGGAAATGAAGTGCCCTCCCTTAAAAAGGTCCATCACACATTTAATCCCTCTCCTATGCCACAATTGAAAAGATGGGTCTGTGAGAGATGGGGCAAAATTGATGTTCGCAAGAATAGGGGAAGTGACAAGAGCTTGTTTATGCTTAAAGTGAATCCTAAACTGCGACCAGAAATTGTTCATATTTAAAGATAATGGATGTTCGCTAAACATCAACATATAGTCTTGTAATGTGTTAGCGTGCTTGCATACATACCCAATCTATAACTATCTGTCCGATCTGAGCTACTGTTCCATCAGGGCCAGTTCCCTCCGTCAGTTTCATCAACAAGTCTGCAGATAAAAAAACCCCAAAAACACACGTGGTCAGAAACACTTGTTCCATTAAAGCAGTATACGACCAAGAAAGGATGATGGTAACGTACCCTCATGTAAGGGGATGTATGCATCCAGGTCCCCAAATATGTGAGTGAGTTCCTCCTCTGTCATGATGGAAAGTTTTAGCATCGGATCATGGTATGCCTAAATGTGGGAAAAGCAGCAGTGTGAGCATGAAAAAAGGTTACGTAAAAGGGAGCGTAAATGTTTTGATTTCTTTGTAGCATTTTAAGGAAAATTCTTTTTAACCTTTCGTGCAAGTTGGAGATCTTCAATGAGATCCTGCTCTCCCCTGAAAAGCTCATAAATTGCCTGGAGAAGAAACACAAGAGAAACCACAGCAGGAGAAGTTACTTTCTCTGCTCTCTGTACTTTTAGATGACTATACTTTTAGACCTGAAGACGACTGAACAGCAGAACCTCTTGTCTCTTGATCTCCTTGGTGGAGAATGAGCTCTTCTGATGGACGTCCAGTGTCTCCGACCACAGCGTGCTGTTTCTGCGTTTAGTGGGAGTGGGACCTGCTGTCCTGCTGCTGGCTTTCAGGGACATCCCTGGTGATTTGGCATCACCACGTAATGACATGGACTAGGAAAGTATATATATATATTTTACAGTCAAACACAAATTCTACTCAAATTTCTACATGGTAAATTTGTGTCATTTACCTGGATGGTCTGGCCAAAGCGCCGCACTGCTCCATTCTTTGAGGGAGATATCAAGTTGACGAGGGATGAAACTTTGGCCAGCGGTCGCACACGCTTGTTACTGGGTTCCTGGGAATCAAGAAAATAAAGTAGTTAGTTCCATTCGATTGTGTTGAGGTGTACACTGTAGGGGTGTAACAATACCTTGAATAATAATAGGGTATTATTTAATACAAGGCTCTACTTTTTCCTTCATTACTTACAATATAATATCTAATATATTATAAAGCACTGCTTTTGTTTAGTGTGATTTATTCTGCTGAGAAACCATGCTCAATGTGTCAGGAAAAACTCAAGTTTAATGTTGTCGTATCAAAATGTAAATGTGTATTAAACCACTTTCACAGAGCCACAAGACTTTGATCATACTGAGGGACAATGTGGCTCAGATTTTCTTTCACCATTATTATTTCCTCAGACAGACACTTGTGTCAGTCTCAGGGATAGTGGGATTATCCTGAGCTCATAACACACGAGAGCACTCATGGCTGTCTGTGGCGACTACCTGAGTCATGCAGGCGGATTAAAGTTTGTTGTGAGCACATGAAGGGTGCTACACTAGGCTTGCATTTAACGGACAGACAGGAAGCTGCCCTGACTCTCACCTTGAGGTCGAAGCTGGACAGACTGACTGTGTCATCCTCCTTCTCTTTGCGCTTTCTCTTCTGCAGCAACATAAGAATATGGGAACTGGTTACTTTCACAAGTCCAATGAAAACATCTCTAATATAAATGGAAGGATCACAGCCCAAAATACTCATAACAATTAATAACTCCATCTATTAGTGATACAAGATATGAATAAACAGTCACATGATGATGTTTTCAACATTGACTCACTAGACTGAAGTCCCAGGGAGTTCCAGGAGTGAGAAAGGTGAAAGAGCTGCCTCTCTGCAGTGGAGGTCTACAAGAAATGAGACAAATAAGCAACGGTCAGGCACAATGGAAACAAGTTATATTCTGCTTCATTGCAGAATGACAGCTTGGCTTATTTTATTGTTTTAACCATCTATGTGGTAACAAATACTCTGCTGAGGATGTTTCTTTGTCTTCTATTGACAAAGAGGGACAGAATCGAATCATACGTGAAGACATTGGTGGCTGAAACACCACAAACAGCAAGTCAGAGCATTCAAACACGACTGAACTTCACATGAATTTCAAAAACGACAGCTTGGTTTATTCTACATAGCTAGCTTATGACTCCTCATAGCTCCAGGAGACGATAGAGACAGAGAATCATTATTTTCATAGGGAATGCATTTCAGCTCTGTTAATATGATGGATGTCTTTTGTATGCTATTTTTGTTCCTGTCACTGTTTTGTTTCAAACGTGTCAAACACTGTGGAGGATGACTGAGGGATGTTAATATTTAAAACCATATAAGGAGCTGGACTTCTCTCTGCTGCTGCAGAAAAAAGTTAGTTATGGTGATAAAACAAAGCAGCTTCAGAGAGTTACAATGTCTACTTCTTCGTGACTGACACCCCGAGGGTGATGTCAAGGCCAAGGTCAGCTGAACACGCTGCTACACAACCTACTTCTTGTAATCCTGCCTTCAAATTATGTTAGAAATAACGGAATTATCAGTGGAGAGTGAAAAATCCAAGATTGTGATGAAAATAACAAGCCAAGTCATTGAGGTGTGATTTGTAGGGGACAAAAAGCATGTCATGTAAACAGAGCAATAATTCCAAGCTAATAATCATGTAGGTTGAAATATTCCTACTTTACTTGTAATCATAAATTACGACATTCTGGGAATACAGCTATATCTCTGAAGCCAACACAAATATTGAGTATTTTCTCAACCTTATCTGCAGATAATAGTAAAGTCTGCAGGAACAAATATAGGTGCAGTACAGGTTTAACAACGCAGACAAGCCTTTCTAATGGCAACTGAGTGAGTTTAAAGAAGAAAAAAAGAAGAAAATGACATGTGACCATGACATATTACTGTGTTGCTATTCAAGAGACTGCTACATGTAAGTGAAATACAGGCAGAGAAATCACGACAATGCCAACTCCTCAGTTGCCCAGTATTGGCAGTATAAACAATGCCAAACTGATAAAGATGAATTTCGAAATGTTGAACTTATTGGTGTATCTAACTTACATTAGTGCTATGCAACATTTGCTGGTTACATCTTGTTACAAAATTGCTTTTTTCTATTTTACATCATTGTAAATTGAATATCTTTGGGGTTTAGATGTCTTTTTTGGGCTTTCAGACATTGTAATAGGCATTTGACATTGTGTAGACTAACCAATTACTCACAATCGATTAATCAATAATGAAAAATAATCATTAGTTGCAGCCATAATGGATCAAATCTTCCCTCTTAATTTTACCTTTTTATTAATAAATTAAGCCGCTGATTACAAGATGTAACAAATTACATGACCAGATAAAAACACGTTTATTATGTTACATTTACTACATTTAGTTTGTGTATATTTAATTACACCAAACGCAGTTTAATGCATGGCAAATCGTGGTAAAAACATCCAAATTTATGGCTTCCGAGATGCACTTGAAGGCAACGTTTGCCAGTTACAATGCCAGCCCTGCCCGTCGCAGTTGGCTAACGTTAGCTTGAAATGTGCTAAAGTCATATTACATTTAAAAACAGGGCTTCCAAATAAATAATTACATATAATGATGTGCCATATTTTAGACACGATCTACTTACTTCTTGGAGTTGTTTCTCCGGAGTGTTTGTGGAGACGGCTCTGCAGCGCTGATGACACTGGTAGTGGACGTCCTCGATGACATCCTGCGAAGTCTATGCTTTTTGTTTTCCACCGTCCTTCCACTAACTTCTTCATTTTCTTCCATTTTGCAGGAGGCTTCGTTTTGAAATCAGTTACACCGAGACGTAGTTATGGCTAAGCGAACAAAAAACAAAGTCCAGACGTATGAAAACTGGCCCGATGTGTACAAAGAAAGCAGAAGATCGATGACAACAGAACACACACACTACGGCGGAAGTTTGAATATGGCGGATTCTTGGAAATGGACCAATCAGGAGAGGGCTTAGAGCTCTGCTGCCAAGAAACCATGAAGTGGGAGGGGCCGGGGAGACTTTGGTGAGAGGACCTTGAATGTAGCATAATCATGTTTTTTTTGTTTTTTTTACCAGCGAGGAATAATGGAGAACAAGTCAACCGTAAAACATATTATGATTTATAAACACAGTATATGTTACCAGGATTATAAACAAAACAAGCAATTTGAGACCCTGAACTTGAACGTGATCTGCATTATTCATTTTTGGACATTTTACAGACCAAATTGTTAATCAATTGATATTAAAAAAAGCACACACAGATTGATTGATAATGAAAAAAACGTAATACTTGTGGTGAAATATAAGATACAGTACATATACGGTATCCATCAATAAATGCCCTTTCCACCTCTACATATAGACTGATTTATTGTATTACTCATACAATATTTATTCCAGTAGTCTTTGCTCTGTCATACACTCTTGCACCACTTGGAGGCCTAAAGCACAGCAACCACCAACAACCAACAACCACGACCCTGTAAAACAATATACAGTAACAATTTGACCTGTATGTAGCTGCTATATGTTTGTTGTCCAAATGTTTATACATTTATATATCACTTTCATACTTGCCTGTATATAGCAGCCGTATCTTTCATGTTTGCTTACCTTTTTTAAGTCTTTGTTTCACTGTCCAATTGTATATCAAATCTGTTATCTGTTTTGTATACACAGAGACACTCACAAAAAACTCCTTGAATGTGTCCACATGCTTGACCAATAAATTAGATTCTGATTCAGATTGTGTAGTAGATGAGCCCCTAAAGGTGACAGCGAACATACACTGGGCTTGCTGGGGTGAGTATGAGTGGTAGAGGGCGAGAGGGCGTCAATCTTATTTTTGCCCCACGTCCTCCAAGGACGTGGGACGTGGGGGTTGAAGTGAGAAAGCATATGAACGACATTACAGAGAAATTAAATACTAGTTTGTAAAATGTCTAATTTGAACGCAAAGATTTGTTTGTGTTCAGAGACAGGGATGTAAATATTATGTTATAAATATGATAATGTTATTATATAAATAATACATCAGGACTCCTGCCTGTAATTTTTCGCGTGTATATTGCTTTTGATAAATAATCTACAACTCAGAAACTATTTTTATTTTAGAATAAAGGCAATGCATTCAATGATGTCTATAATTCCCTCCAAATGTCTTGTCTTTCCATTAAAATACTCATCTTAAGGTAAGATTGGTCATATGCAATAAACCTTTTCCATTTAAGGATCAGGATTAGAGTTTATAGACAGTCTATGAGCCTGTTGGACTGTCCCCTATAGGACGACCCGACCATCAGTCAAACAGGACATGATGAGCTCTGTGGACCCTATAGCTATGTCCTTCATGAGCACATCGTCACCTCAGTGGGGCCATCCATTCCACCTCAATCAACATACCTGTCAGTCACATGAAATATGGTGCCTGACATAACTGCTGTACTGCCTTCATAAAGTCATGGTGGAGAGGCCATTTTGAAATTGCTCCTTATGGACAACAAGACGTGTAATGTACCTTTGTGTGAGCTTATAGTTGGATGAGATCCATACAGATACATAAAATCCAATGGATCTATTATAACAAAACTATATCACCTCAAGGTCCATTTAATAGCTGTTCTGGAGCTTTCAGTCATATAAAATCAAACTCAAATTTTAAGCCAATGTGGACAAGAAGTCCTTAAAGTCCTTTCAACTCTATCTGTTGAGAAAGATCGTGTGATCAAAACCTCCATAACAGCTGCTAAATGGACTTTGTGGTGAGATTGTTTTGTCAAATACTGTTCAAGAAGTTCAATAAGGAACTTTCACTCTCAACTTGGATTTATTAAGTTAAGGAAATGACAAACACCATAATATAATTTTACAATTTTATTACCACAAAATACAGGTTAGTTTCAATATTTTACAAATATGTAAAGCAACATTTGTTTGCATCAAAACTGAAACTAAAATAGCTGTCACACTCATTTGTTTTGATAAAATCTAAATAGTACATTTCATAATCAGCAGGGAAAAAAGTGGATAGAGAAAACTTTGTAATGGGATGACTATGTAGCTTTTAAAATAAGAAAGGCAGCGTTCTTCCTACAAATGATTCAAAGACAATACAACCCATAGCTCAATTCAGGTGATGGTACAGCCTCGGTCTGGTATGACCATTAGCTTATGGAGGCTATATGTCAGCTAATGTTAGCAAACTTAAAAGAGATATTTTTATGTGCATTATCTTACTGAGTCTGACTTTGTGACTCTACTTTAAATACATTAAACAACAAAGCCAATGGGTTCCAAATTTATCGATTAAAGTGGATTCATGATAAATGTATGTTTGAATCGATGGGAGACACAGAGAGGGAAAAAAGGTTTAACAAGAAGCAGGACAGCAGCTGTGACCAGTTAGTGAATGAAGCAGAGGAGTACAGTACTTTATACATATGTGACCTACTTTTTGGCATCACAACAACATCTCATATTTCAGTTTATTCATGTACAACGTCTTGTACATGCTGATAGTCCACCACCCAGAACACTGATTTCATATGGTGCTAGAGACTGGGTACAAACATCTACGTCACCAAATGAAATCAGTTTCTGAGTGCAGTCCTCAAGTCAACAAGTCTTCTGATTTTATAGACAGAAACATGCAATACAAGACGTGTTGCATAGAGAAAAAGAGATTCTTGATATTGTGTAATATGGACTGATGAGCCTCATGCTGCTAAATGGATGCAGATGTAGGTCAAAAGTGGCTGTTGTTTGAAGAGAGCAGCTGTCCTGTGGGTGCTCCTCTCTCGGCACGATGGCCTGTTCTACAAACGAACAGCAGAGGGTGTGGTTACATTGAAAGCCAGAGCCAAACCAGTGACCCAGTGGTGAAAGAAATTTTAAAGCGAACCTTGTGAAGTTCAAAGGGATATTTTTGTAGTGACAGCGTCAGCAAAGCTTGGAGGAAACCCCTGGGTGTCTCCTGGAACTCCACCTACCTGGGTCAGCAGGCAGCACCAGAGTCCTCTACTAGAGACCAAACTCATACCAAACAAACAAACATTACAGTAAAACAATCAAATCAAGTTGCAGACTGACACGGCGTACATCAGGATACAGGATTTTGTTAGTTTGACATTCTGGGAAATATGCTTATTCGCTTTCTTTCTGAGAGTTAGATGAGAAGATTGACACCACTCTCATATTTGTACTCTAAATATGAAGCTACAACCAGTAGCTGGTTAGCTTAGCTTAGCATCAAGACAGGGACTTGCCTGGCTTTGTCTGAAGGTAAAAATAAATCCTACCAGCATCTCTAAAGTTACCTGATCAACATGTTATATATAATCTGTTTAATTCCACAAAAAACAATGTGGGGAGTTATGTGCTGGGCTATGTCTTTTCAGAGCACAATGATTTCTGGCATGCCCCCCCGCAAACCCCATAAAACCACAACTATTTTTGTCCTGATTAAATAAACAAGATATATGTTAATTATTAAGCTTTAGAGGTGCTGGTAGGTGGATTTTGTAACCTTTGGACGGCGCCAGGCTAGCTGCTTCCAGTCTTTATGCTAAGCTAAGCTAACTGGCTGCTGACAGGGGGAAATAGTTAGTCTGACTGTCCAAAGAAAAACAATCTCCACCTACCAGCACGTCTTTAAGCTTGGGTTTTGTACGGATCAAGCAAAGAGATATATATATATTGATTGTGAGCTTCTGCTGGATGGTAGATTTTTGTATGGATTAAACAAACAAGATCTATGTTAATTATTAACCTGTAAAGGTGCTGGTAGGTGGATTTTGTTACGTTTGGACGAAGCCAAGCTAGCTGTTTCTCCCCGTATCCCCTGTATTCGTGCTAAGCTAAGCTAGCTGAGCGGTAGCTTCATATTTAAAGGATAGAAATAAGAGCGTATCGATCCTCTCCTCTAACTGTTGGAAAAAAAAGCACAAGTGTGTTTCTCAAAATGTCAAACTATTCCTTTAACGGTAGAGAGAAAAGACCAAACTGAATATGACTTGATGCAGAAGCAGGGTGGGCACCTCAACGCTGCCCCCCCTCATGTCAGGGCAGTATCAGTCATCATCTTACAATGTATGTTACTTATAAGGTTACTCACAGTTCAAAAGAGGTGTTGTGACATCGCTGGAGTCTATAGATTACTGCCTTAATATGAAGAAATAGAAATGTGACAGAAAACAACAGGTATTGACTGGAGGAGAAGCGAGAAGTGGATAAAAAACATGCATTATGGTTGAATAATCTGAGCTATAAAAATAACTGAGAGACTGTTGGCATTAAATGTGAAACATAAAGGCATCGGGTCTAGCAGGTCTAATAATAATGCTTCCACCATAGAAGCTATGACTCATGTTTGTTCCCAGATGGCTTCATTTGAACAGGAGCTGAAGAGGGTGAAGGTTTATCATATGACACATTGTTCATAACACCTCCTCTTCCCCTATCTTTCTACCACGTTTTACGGGCCAAATCTCATCTAAATAAATATAAACACGACACGCAGAGAGAATAAGAGATAGGATAATACGTGTTTTCATTCAAGGAAAAGATTTGTCGCAGTGCAATCTTGCAACACATCAGACAAAAACAACCCTGGATGAGTTAAGAGAAAGGAAATTAAATTCTACCCTCCTCTGGGTTTGATGGTAAACGCTCTGTGTCAACATACTGGGATGATGACTGAGCCACAGCTAAATGAGAGAGACCCCGGGAGGCATCCAAAGAAATGGTAGTCATCAATTTGTCTCTCATCGCTCCAATATTTTTGTCTGGAGTCATCAAGTGTCCAAGAATTCAGAGTGGGAGTGAGTCAGTCAGTCATCACTCGGATATGAGGAGCAGAAGTCAGCGGAGACTCTCCTGCTTCATGATACCTATCGTTCCCCAGAGCTCTCCCTGAAGGTGGTGTGTATCTCGTTGCAGCTCGTTTCATGTTCACGTTGGACTGAACGCTCCTCAGCGTGCTTTAGTGAGTTCACACCTAGGGCAGGCAGAGCAATTATACTTAATGGCGGAAGGTATAACCCCATGAATACATGCAATCATGTGCTCATGAGGCAGAGAGATGAGGTGGGGAGGAGGGAGTGAAATTAGTATAAAGGTTTCCTATTCATCATGGCATGAACGCAGACGCAGAATTGACATTTAGGTTCCTTTTGAAGTATTGACTGATGGATTTTATCAGTTAGAAGGTGAGGGGAACATGAGCCAGGAACACCTTGGGGTGACAAATTATTTGAAGCTTCTGCCCTCCAAAACGACACTCTTACTAAACAACAACGCAGAAAAATTACCGGTAGATCGTTCTGAGATGATCTTCTCGCAATGAAAAATCTTTTTTGCTCATGTGGCATCAAAGAGGTCCTGCTTCCCCCCGGTTAAAGGAGTAGTTTATTTGCAGTTATTGGCTTTCTTGCCCTAGATATGGGACAAGTTTGATACTGCTCTCATATATCTCCATTAATTATGAAGCTATGGCCAAGAGCCAGTTAGCTTAGCTCAGCATAAAGACTGGAAGCAGTGGGAAACAGCTAGCCTAGCTGTTTCTCCTTGTTTCCATGGACAGTGGTATCTTCTCATCAAACTCTCGGCAAGAAAGCGAATGAGCGTATTTCCCAAAACTAAAACAACTATTGCTTTAAAAGAAGAGTGACAGGAATCTGCAGGAGGCTGTCAGGATCAGAAACTCAGTAAGGCTCTGGGCATTTGGCCAGATGGAGGAAACCCAACACCCACTGTCTCAAACTATAGGACACTGAACTGAAGATGAGTCAGTCCACCTCCTGGTCCATATACTGTCTATGATGTCAACACTTCAACTGATGTGCGTCATGTGGCAAGACAACAACCATGCTTCCTTTACTTAAAGCAATCAACCTTGTGACAGATGAGTCATAAAAAATATTTCCTGGGCTTTTCACTTTGAAGAGGCAGCGGCGGACAGTCAGCCTGTTTATGAAAACAAATATCTGTCTCAGCATGGTGATGGTTATGTATGCAGTCGAGTGCGCAAGAGAAACAGAAAACGAATTACTTTTGTCACAATATGGAAATAAATGTTATCGTATTTGATGTCAGAGGATGAGAAACCAGGGGATTTTAGAGACTTGCTAGTCTGCCGTTAATTAGTCTGGACCTTTATCGCCTTGCCTGAGATCAGTGACTGTGTGCAGACAAAGGAAGACTTCACCACACGAAGGATTTAAATGACAGAATGAGGTTTGCAGGGAGTGTGTTCTGTAGCTATATATACCCGCACTAATGTAGGACACGATCCAGGTGTGGTCACCTGGCACTCACATCTGCATATGAGAGCAAGAGAGCAAAATTAAGACAGAAAGTACCGTATGGATGCACTTATATACACAAGATAATTTAGAATAAAGGAAGCCTTGAGCCTTGAAAATCAATCTCACAGACTCACTAAGTAGCATCACATTATTCTGAGAATACATACAGAGTGAGAGTGTTTCTTTGAGAGGGTTGAGAGACAGAAGGACGACATCTAATGCTTTTATCATTGCATTTGAGATCACTAGATAGTAACTTACAGAAGAAACCTCCATGCTGGATCTCCTCCCGGAGAGAGATCAGTGATTCATTTCCTCCCACCATTGTCACAAACTTGTTTACTTTTCAGTAAATGCTACTCAGGTAAAATACATTTAAATCCAGACAAGCCTTGATAGCAATCAAGTCACTCAGCATGGCTACAAGTGACTGACTGTGCTTCAAAAATAGACTGAAAGTGAAACTGCTACGTCACTTTCTGTAACACCCCATACAATTATGTAATTTATCACACAAGTTGTGAAACAGTAGGACTGTCAGTAAAACCAAATGTCTTTGAATAACCAAAGAAAATGATCACATACATGAGCACAGCGATAAACACAAACACTAACCTGTTGCAAATGATCCGTCACCTACCACACAAGGCATTATTTCCTCTCTGAGGCCACTTTCACACTTGCTGCTCCGACTGAAAGCCCGTCATGCCCTGCACTGAAGTGCACTGTATCACGCTGCACTGTAGGTGCTGTAGTCCTCAGGGTTGTCCTCTCTCTGTATGGGTGTGTTTGTGTGTACATGGACGCACTGAGCGGCTGAGGACTTATGAGATGGAGATGCCAGGGAGAGCACATCCCCCCCCCCCCCCCCCTCTCTCTCTCTCTCTCTCTCTCTCTCTGCTCTTTACAGTCACTGTGAGCTGTTCATCCTCTGCTCTGACAGAGTCATTATTGTAACTGTGAGTCAACACGGCTCCCACACACACACGGAAACACACACAGAAGCACACATACATACACACCAGAAGCACACATACACACACACACACACACACACACACACACACACACACACACACACACACACACACACACGTAGATAGAATGCACTGTATTAGTATCTATATTCGCAAGGATGTAAACAGCAAAGATATAAATGTTTTGCAAGCCTGACAAACCAGTTCTCACCAGTGGTGCAATGTAACTAAGTGCACATTTACTCAAATACTGTACTTAAATACAAATTTGAGGTACTTGTACTTCACTTGAGTCTTTTCTTTTCATGTCACCTAAATATTGTACTTTTTACTTCTACTTTTTTAAATTATTTGACAGCGTTACAATTAAGATTTTTGCATACAAAACATAAGAAGAGCTTATAAAATATGATGTTTTGTTATTTGTTTGTTTATTATTTAACCGTACCAGAGTTAGCTATAAGCTAATTTACATCTGCAGTCCGTGGATTATGAATTAAACTACCCAATAGTGTATACAAGTACAGCTGAAATGATTCGTCGATTAATCAGTTACTCGAAAATTAATTAGTTTAAGTACATTTACCTGATTATACTTTTACTTAAGTAACATTTTCAATGCAGGGTCTGAATACTTCCTCCACCGCTGGCTCTCTCTCACAATAACTAACCAAGCAGGAAATAAAAATTACAGCGGCACCTTTTTAAACTCCTTCCTTCTGTCACAAACATTACTCACCCATCATGACAAAGCACCCTTGCTCTTGCCAACGCAAACAAGCAATTACTCTATTTACACACTTCATTCACACAATCCTCCAGACCTATTACCTCCATGCTTGTACATGACCCCCTCTAAAATGCTGTGAAAACACCACACAGCAGTATCTTTCCTTGGTTTCCCTCATTTACGACTGGATTAGACTCCTGACCTCCTTAAAATGAGCAAAATAAATAGTGTGTAGAGAAAACAGGAACATAGCTTTGTTAAACTAACCACAGCTTGAAGTATCCAATTATTACCAGAACAATACAGCTTATACAAACTCTGTAACTTCCTCCATGAGTAAAACCACACAAACTGAGGAATTCCCCGGCCGAGGGGGACATGGAGGGATGAAATAGTATCCGCATGGTGATGGCAGGTGAGAGGGCACGACTCACAGAGCAGGAATCTCACCCTGCATTCCTCTGCTGTGACGGGAAATGGAATAATTGTGCCTCAGTCAAAGACCAAAGGCATAGTACACTCACACACTTACAGACATAAGCCCAGCCCCCCATCACCCAACACGTGCTTCCTTTCCCAGTATCCGTTCCTATATGGTGAGTCAGCTGACCACAGGATGAGTCGCTCCCTGTCCTCCTTTCATCTGTTCATCCTGAAGCTGCCAAAGGAAGTGGCTGTGAGGGTGGAGACACATCAACTTCTCACCCTGGTCTCACCCCTCCTCATCATCACTACAGCGACATCCTTACTTTGATCCTGCTGTCAGTCCTCCAGCATCCTCCTACAGCACTGTGTGCACCTGCTACTACTCTCTCCTCCTCCTCTGACCTCCCACCTCCTACCCTCCCCTCTTTCATGCATCCTTCCTGCAGTGTGTGAATCCACAGCCGCAGCATCGCAAGGAATGCCTCTCTAGATTTCCGCAGTCCGGCGGCCAGCCTCTACCCGTTACCCAACATCCTGACCATCCTCGCACGATCCCTAATCCTCACCAGAGGACAATTCTGTTGTAAAGACTCAGAGACTGAAAATATCCCTCCTCTCTTCACTCGGATGCACTCAGTGTTTCCCCTCCTTCTTCTTCTCTCTCACTGTTTGTGTAACTCTGACAACCGGCATATAGACATGAGCTATATCGAGAGTGCAGATCTTGCTGTGATGACCCAGCCTGCTGAACTGTCAAATGCTCAGTTTTCAGTGCAGTCGGCGCTGAACTTAGAGCTACATCAAGATAGCCTGACTGCCTTGGTGGGTGTTAACTTTTGTCCTTGTTGGGGGAACATAAAGCAGAATTTGAAGAATCCAAGTTAAATTACATTTTGGGAAATATGCTTGCTCGCTTTCTGGCCAAGAGTTAGATAAGAAAATCGACACCAATCTAATATCAGTCCATCAAATTTGAAGCTACAGCCAGCAGCTGGATACCTTAGCTTAGCACAAAGACTGGAAACAAAGGGAAACAGCTAGCCTGGCTCTGTCCAAAGGGGACATAATCTGCCTACCTGCACCTAAAATTCACTAATTAACACAATATGTTGTGGTTTGTGATGTGTCTTGACGCCACAGTGAGCAGAGACTCCAGGCCAAGAAATAGTCCTGCACATAACGTCATGTAAAACAATAACACTTTTACACTTTACACACGTTTTTAAACCTGTTTCCCTCAACTTTACTGTTTTGGTTCACTCTCAATGCTCTCATGAGCTGCAGCAGGCAAATGTTTTCAGCTAAAAATCCATAAAAAACCCATCGTACTCTACCTGCTGAGCATCAAACGGCAGACAGACACTGACACAACTGTTGGATCTGTATACAGGCAACTTTTTGCTTACAAGTTCACCATATTAACTTAAAAGGTGTGTGAAGGACTGATAGGTGGGTGAATGATAAAGGACAGTTGCCACTGAAGTGCAATGCAGACAGACTGCATAAAGACAGAATGAATGTAGGATGTTGGTAGAGCAGGGGGAAGATGGATTGGAGAGGGAGGGTAAGGCTATATATGTTGAAAAACAGCCCAATAAACATTCAGTTGCACCGGCACTGGTGCATGGTTACTGTATGTTTCTGTGCATTACAAGTGGATTATGTTGCACCTATCGCGTATATGACCTGTGCCCTGTGGGCTTGTTAAGGTAATATCCCATCAGACGTCACACTATCCCTCAGGTTCAGCTCGAAACAAGGCGACAAGAGAAAACACACAAAAAAGCAGCGTTATGTAACAAGCCTACTCGAGTAGTCTGCAGGCCTCAGACGCGTCCTTGGTAACAATCACTATAGCACCACCAAAGAAAGGACAGGATTGCATAACAACAAACTCAATGCCTTCCTAAAGCAGCTAAATGCAGCAGCTCTAAACCTGCATATTGTACATACAGTACAGGTGATACTGTGAAGAATTGAATGCTTGGATCTTTATGTTTCATTCACCAACGTTATGATTAATATAATGTACATGCAGCCCTGCAGCTTCATAGCATTGTTTTGTTGTTTCAGCTTTTCAGCCATATGTAACGGCAAAAGAGACGAATAGTTTCCCTTCAAAGGAGCAATTTATCTTTAATTTTGTAACATGCATCTGATGATAAGTTGTGATGTGATGCTGGTGAAGACAATATGTCAGCCAGTGTTCTTTATGTAACTGTAAATATCTAAAAACACCAGTGGGTGATAAAGTTATAGTGGGCTTTTCTCTGTGGAATGAGAAACTGGACACACACACGCCTCCTTTTTCTTGTTGTTTTTATACTTGGTTCTTCTAAATACATTTCATCAACTTACATTAATTTACCCGCCTTTCAAATCCAAAGACCTACGTCCTTCAGAGAAATTGAAATGCTACATTTTTTCTCTCCTTTTACGTGCACAACGAGCTGAGAGAAGGATGTGTATCAGACTAATGACCTTTCAAAAGCAGAAATATCTGCCTTAAAACAAAGCGACTATTTGAGAAAATGTACATTCTATATACATTCTTTATATGACACATCATTTCTTAAGACACTACAAAGCCAAGATTTATTACAGAACCCCAAAATTTAAACCTTTTCCACAACTGTCAATAGCTTATCAAATACAAAAGTTGATATTATAGCTGTGATGATTTCCTAAGAGTCACGTTTTTTTTATTGAACAATAAATTTACAAACATGTCTGAGTAGTAAAAAAAAACATCTATAAGAAAAACAAACAAATTAAAGTATATACATTGCATTTTGAATAATTAGACACAACTGACTGTCAGTGGCCTATTTTGCCACCAGCAGCTGGTTTCAGTTGAACATTCTGTTACTAGTAGCAACCACTAGTGGAACAGTTCCGTAACAGTTTAACTGACAACGTCCACCATTTTGTCAAATTTGTGACCAAACAAATATTGACTGGCATCTTTTAACCAGCCTCTAAAAGTCCTTGTTGGGTCATCACTTGTAGATGCTCCATTTCTTACTGCTACTGTTGTTTGTAATTTGAGATGTTGAGATGTCTTTCTGTTATTAGTTGAGTGCTAGCCATTAAACTAGCTGTTTGGAGCTAATGTGTTGCTAATACAACATTCAAAGGAACTGATTGTTGTTTTTTATCCATTACTTTCACAGTTCCTCCCAGTAAAAACTTGCTGTGCAGCTACATATACATAATGAGGGCAGAAACATCTGGCTCATAGTTTATCATTATTAGTTCTACACCTGTGAGAGTCCAGAATGTTTAAATGCTGTATTGATTCAAAAACCATGGTCAGTCAGATACTAAAAAAGGTGTCATTTAAATCTGTTTCAGCTGAGCAAAATGACAGATTTTGCTTTGGAAGAATTTTTTACTGAAAGAGAAGAAATACATATTTTGACACTAGTTTTCAGGTCAATATGCCACAGGAATGAAAATGCAGGTATGCTATCCTCCGCACATTCTGCACATTTTACAGATAATCCAAACTGCTTGGGTGACTTTGCATTATAAAAAAAACATGCATGTGAGTATAAAGTAAAACATTTCAATATAAGACAATTTAACACTAAATTAATTCTCTTTATTTTGGTACATACAAAGGTGCTTACCATGTGCGGCCGAGGCGAAGGATCATCCAGATGGAAGTGTCAAACCTCAGGTCGCCTCCTCTGACTAAAGGCCAGATAGCAGCCTTGGCTGCTTGCTTACCTTCGCTCCAGTGTGGGCCCAGAACAGATCAAGAGCATTTTGACCAAATGTGGAGCAAAGACATGTTCAGCACAACTTCCCAACTGAACATAATCCCACCTTCAGCAGTAACAGCTGGAGCCGAGAGGATGAGGAGGTGGCCTCGCCAGCCAGACAGCAGCCGGTTACTGCTGGTGACTCCAGTCCACCCGGAGCAGATCGACATACAGGCCCTGGCTAACACCCAGAATCACTTCAACATCATAGAGTTTGAGGGGAGGAAGTTTGTGAGAGTCACCTCCTCCGTTCACTCACCTGATGGAAGACAGAGTCAGAGCAAATGGAGAGTGTCAGACTACAATCTGGAGGGTCAGATGATCCTGTCTGTGATCTGCACCATGGCCATGGACAATATATACAGCAGTGAAGAGAGAAGGCAGCCAGAGCAGCCTTAGAGCAGGATGGCCACTTGAGAAAAGAAGAAGCCGAAACATGGGTATTTTAGTTTTTATTCAAACTTGTCTCTTTAGCAGCTAAATGTTCCACAGTGTTCACCAGCTAGGTGCTAACTTTGTTTGTCTGTCGTTTGGTACAAGGCAGGTAGTGTACAGTCAGTTTATTAACTGATAAAATATCAGAGGTCTTGAGAGTGAACTAATGAAAAAGTTGAGCACGTAAAATCAAAACAATGACTTATTACTTATCACTGCAGGTGATAATTATCTGAGGGTCCATCACTATAATATACATACTCATTTCATCCATTGTTAATGTAATTAACTTCGAGCTAAATGCTAATGTCAGCATACTAACATGCTCACAATGACAATGCTAACATGCTGATGTTTAGCAGACATGTTTACCATCTCAGTTTAGCGTGTTAGCATTTGCTAATTAGCACTAAACACAAAGTGCAGCTGAGGCTGATGGGAATGCCGGTAGTTTTGCAGACATTTGGTCATAAATCAAAGAATGAGACAAACTAAGATTTTGACCTGATGATGGAACTATTTGAAACATTTCACTCACAAGCACAAATGTGGACCTAATGGTAACACTAAAAGTCTGGGGATCACCAAAGTTATAGTCATGTTTGCATTTACAAGAAGTCAAACTAAGAATCAAACAATCAATCAATCCACCAATCAGTCAATGATCAATCCGTGAATCCTGTGAGATGATAAAAACCAGCAGCCTTCACTATAACCCTTAACAGGAAACAAATGCTGTGTTTCTCCATAAATTGGGGCAACAGAGTGCACAGAAGACCATTTTTGCGTGTTTGCATTTGTTTTCAGTAGATGTTTGTTCTTCATTAGATAGTAAAAATGATCAAACACACAAAAACAGAGATATATGTAGAGTAGTGCTATTTTCAAAAAAGGCATGGGTGTACTCAAATGCAATCACATAATACTGAACACACACACACTACTCTTGTGCATAAACACAAAAAGCCACAGATAAACACTGTGGAGTTTGGCCACTGCTTCCTCTGTGGCTAATGAAAGAACTTGACGTCAGGTCTGGTCTGCAGACCGCAGCTTCACTTCTGTTTTACTTTCCTGGCTTTTCTTGTACAGCGAGTGGAGGAGGCTGTAAGAGGCTGATGCTCTAAAGCAAACACTTTAAGTGTCCTTAAAGTCCTTTTTGAAGGCATGGACATTAAATTAAACGCTTACAATATCTGATAAATTAGATTTGTAAAAACTGAAGCTTTGATAATTCAAGTAAAGGGAGGTGAAAACAACAGAACTACACGGCTTAATGCAGTAAAACAGAAAATAAGAACAAAATGTTCTAAACTTTACCCTCAAAATGTCAACATTTTAGGAACTAACAGAACCGGCCTTGTTTTTAGCTCGACAACCATACAACACTCTTTATTTTGGAAGTAGGACTTTTTCGATCAGCATACAGAGCGTGTAATCCTTTAATTTAATCTCTTGCATGTGAATTGCCAAAATTTGAGTTTTCAGACATCTCCATATGTCTGCACCCACACACAACCACACATACATGCAAACACTCACTTCCTCTTCATATTGACCAGGACATGGTGTACCTAAAATTAGATAACACAACCACTCACATGTTAACAGACACGCACGTCCTCGATTTAGCTGCACTGTGGTTTCACCAAAGTTAGGAGCGGAGAGACACGAGATCGGATAATGTTCATTTCTATAGAATGACAGAGACTAGTGCTGAAATATAACTAAACACATTCAAAAAAGTACTGTTTTGAAGTTCTTGTACTTTACTTGCAAGTATTTACATTTAATGCAGTTTTATACTTAATAGCTACCTTTGAGAAACCAGTCAGCTGTTTGAGGGACGATGAATAAATGGCTAACAACAGGGAATGCCATCCAATCTTCCTTTAGTGAGTGCGTGATTGACAGATGAGGAAGGAAAAGTGATGAGCTGCAGCCTGTAGTTGCAGGCAGAGCGCCCCCTACTGGTCACATTACTGTTATCACAGTGTCTGTTTGATGCTGTTGAACTTTGATGCAACTCTCAAGTGACCAATCACGTGTGTTCAGTTCAGGAAAAGCCAAACGGACAAACAGTGTGCCTTATAATTAAAATCATATAATTTAGAGAATTTAGTACCAAATTGACAGCCGCAGACAGTAAAGATGTAAGCTTTATTCATGTTGCGTGCAAATGCAAAAAAATGCAAAAACTGCAAAAACCGCAAAAACCACCAGGCAGATATTAAAATAAAATGCAAAGAGCAGGCAAACACTTATTCATCATGACTGGTGATATTTTGTACAATCACTTCTGTGGCCATCTGGGACTCTTAAGGAACTTCAGAGTTTGTTGTCCAGGTTCTTTATGGTCCAGTGTTTCACTGTATTTTGGTTGTTATATATATATATAGTTTTGTCTTCATATATACAGTACATATCCCATTGTTTTGATTTGTGTTGTTAAACGTTACATTGTTTTTTTTTGCCACAGATTAATAACTAGTAGACCAAATCCAGTCTACAGAGTGACTTTACTAAATTGTGCTCTCTTTCACTTAATCTACATCCACCAGAGGGCAGCAGATACCTGCCAATATTTTCTCAATCTGCAAAGAATAAAAGCCACAACAAAGTTTATTGAGACTGATTTATTTTTTTTGCATGCATCAGAAATAACCCCTGAAATAATCTATGTACAAACACGTACAGGTCTTTGTTACGTCACACTCTTCTCATTAAAACAATCCTTCCATGCATCTGCAATCTGATAATTAGCTTTCATAACTTCAAGGCACACATACATATTGATTTACCAGGATCTCCTTCAGTATATTTATTTGTCTCGTACAAATATCTTTAGTGGAATTCACACTGCTGTCAAAATGAAAACCACATATGACAAACTTAAAGCTTCTGCTCCTGTTTATTGTGTTTTGCCTCACTCACAAAGAAAAGCACTTAAAATGATCCATCTGTTACTGTTGTGGCACATTTGGTTTTAAGATGATCCCAAGAACTAGAGAGGTTGCAAACCCTGCACCCAAGCTAAAGACCAAGTGCAGCTAATGTTTGTGACACCGGTACCAGACCAGACTACTGGCTTGGTACATCAGACAAGGCTGAGGGTACATGGCACTTCTTCCAGATGCATGTAAAAGGCTGAAGCGGATTCTCCCGTGTTTACCGTAACTCCGTAATGGTCCATATTAACCTCCAGTGCTCAATTTATTCTGTAGACAGAGAGAAATGTGTTACAAACAATAAATCTGGTAGTGAAGAGTGACAGTTGGAAAGGTGAGAAAGAAGAAATCACTTATATATATAGCCGTACCTTCTTGGCGTTGTCCACACACTGCATGTAGGCCGAGGCGATGCTCGAGCAGGACAGAGTCTTTCCTGTGTTCTCCTTGTAGCATTTTAAAATCTGACTCTGCAAGTCGCCACACACTGGCTGGATATCAAAACGCCTGAGAGAGAAAGATACACAGTGAATGCAAACACCAAACATCATGTTGGTTTGGTAGTTAATACCAACAAACTCGTCCTCATACCATGCATCAGTGCTTAATTTAATCCCATAAAGTGTAAAAAAGTTAGTATATTATTAAGAGAGGGCACATTTGCAGATAATTATTGTATTTATACAAACAATGATTCCAAACTCACGCAAAACGGTTGTGAGCGTCTTCTTTGCCCTTCTGGAAGCTCTCAGCAGTCACTTTGTAAAACTCAGTACACTGTCAAAGTAAAAACACCAAACGTTACAATCGAGGTAAAATATCACATCTGCATCATATGATCAAGCTGTTATCTGATTTCTGCATTTGTGTTTTGTCTGAACTCTTGTCACTGTTTTGAATTTGGCACGTCTCTGTGGTAAAAGGCAATGTCACACACTTCTGTGCATCAATCAGAATTTAGAAACATTTGAATTAAAATCTGATGACAGTTTTGAGGTCGTTTGCCGATGTTGTCAGTCAAACATGATAAAACCACTCCCTCCTGAGGACGCACACTAACTTTATTTTAAGTTTTAAAGCAAAACTACATAAGAAAAGACCTCAGTCTTCCTCTTACAGAGGATGAGATGAATTCATAAGCAATAAAAACACACAAACTTGCTCAGTTCAGCACACTGGATTATATCTACTATTGCTGCTTTAAACTTTTAACAGTAAATACCAAAGGATGTTTTTTTTCAAAACTTAAAACATCGATTAAATATTTATGACTCAAAAGCAATGATGTTATGGAGGATTTTCAGGGGCTTTAATGTAACTTAAACTTAAATGAGTTGTAAGGATGAGGAATACTCAAAATGCTGCTCACCTTTGCTTCAAGTTTTGCAACATGATCCTTGTAGAGAGCGTCTCGTTTCTTCAAATCTTTCTCCCTCTCCTCGAGTTGATGAGCCTGTGTGGGTTAAAAACGTTTATACTGACATCATCACACCTATAAAACCATCACGTTCATGCCAAGACTACATTTTATCGTTTCATATTTTGTAGATGGCGATGTCGAATTTCACGACATGTGCAGCAGCTGTTTTAAGTGCGATTAGAGCAGAAAGAAAGTGAAAAAGTGAGTCATGCTTGAATAAATTTTCTCCCATCTTACCTTCATCTCCATCCACTGCAACAAGACAAGAGGGCAAGAAAGAAACAGACATTAAGAGGAGGAAAGAACTTCCTATTCACAAGAGAGATCCTGCCACATGTTCAGATCCTGCATGTTTTCTTGTGCTTACATAAAGCTGCACCATGAGCCTCTCATCTTCCGTCTTCATTCGCTCCTTCGTGATGGAGTCTGTCAGGTTCTCCATGTATGCCGCCTTCTCCACCTCCAGCGTCTTCTTCACCTGCTGCTCCACCTGAGCCTCGGCTGCTGCTTTGGCCTCCGCTCGAGCCTGAGCCCTCATCTCCTCCAGCCTTCACATGTGAACACACAGATCACATTTTATGATAGAATAATTAGTTGATCGACAGACATGTCATCAACAGCAAATGTTTTTCTTCAAGCATAACTGCAAAAAATCTGCTGGTTCCAGCTTTAGTTTGTCACACGTCACCGTAAACTGAATATCTTTCTGCTGGTCAGACAAAAGACATTTGAAGACGTCATCTTGGAAACTTAAAATGAGCATTTATTCACTATTTTCTGACATTTTATGCACAAAACGATGAAATCAATCAATCAAAAAAACTATTTGGCAGGTTAAATAATAATAATGAAAATAATCGTTAATTGCAGCCCTTCAGCTCATGCGGTGTTCCACTTCTGTGATTATAATTTGAAACATAGATGCACCTTTCTGTACAGTTCATTCATAGCTTGTAATAATAATAATAATAATAATAATAATAATAATGCATCTGATACCCTTCAGTCATGTGCTGCACCAACAATTTTGTATTTTTATTAGATTTCTTTCCACTGTTACTTTATTAAATTTGACAACATTCATATAAATCCATTAATTATTTATCATTACAATGTACTAGGGCTGCAATGAATGATTATTTTTATTATCAATTAATCTGCTGGTTATTTTTTTTATCATTATCTTTAAAATGTAAGAAAATAATAAAAAAACAAGCATCACAAAAAAAGAGGCCAAGTTCACGTCTTTAAATTCCTTGTTTTGTAGAAGATTTTCAATCTATTATCATAGACGACGAAGTAATTTGAGAACACATTTGAGAAGTCTGAACCAGTGGATTTTTGGCCCTTTTGCTTAAATGATTAATCAAATCGACTAATCGATTAAATTACTAATTGCTTTACTGTACACACCCAGCATCTCGGGCACAAACATTTACGACATAAAGTCACGACACAAAATTCTTCCCACACACACAATGAGAAATGACAGAAACTCAGTAAAACGTTCAGAGTAACTTGTTCTTACTGTCGCTGCAGCTCCTGCCTCTTCTGGCTGATCTCCTCCTCCAGACTTCTCTGCATCTCCACTTTGATCTTCTGCCTCAACTCTTCCTCCACCACTTCAGGAGAAACGGCTGCATGAAAACACGACAAATGTGTGAATAAAAAATAAATAAAAAAAGCACATGACCTTGACATATTTCAAACTGTTCAGCTCACCTGCTGCAGGTGGAGGCACTGAGGCGACAGCAGCTTCTTCATCCTCAACAACAGGGGGCAGAGACGGGGTGATGGTTGGCTCCTCAGCAGGTGGAGCTGGATCAGGTGGAGGTAGTGCTAGAGGCTCTACGAGGGGTTCACTTATAGGTGCATCAGCGGGCACAATGGCCAGCTCCACACAGTGACAGGGTGGGGGGGGCTCTTCAAAAGTGAGCTCTGGAACAGGAGAAGGTGCTGCCACAGGCGCTGGAGGAGGTGGAGGTGGAACCAGTTCACATGGAGGCGGTGCATCGACAGCTGGAACCACGACTGGAGGCACTTCTTCAACTGCAGCAGGCTCAACAAAAGTGGTCTCCAATGGCGGAGGTAAAACTACCGCTTCAACTGGAGCTGAATCAACAGGACAGGGTGGGATTATTGGTTCAACAGGTGTAGATTCAACAGTGGGTGGAGGTTGGACCGTTTCCACTGGTGGTGTTGACAGGACAACAGATTCAACAGAGGCAGCTCCAGCAGCAGGTTCAACAGTAGTTGGAGGTGTTGGTTTCGCTGACTCAGAGGGCAGAGATGAAGCTAGAGGTTCAGGTGGAGCTACAGCTGCTGACGATGACTCCACAGGTGGAGGTAGGACAACAGGTTCGATGATGTGTTCTGCGATCGGTGGTGTAGACGGGGTTTCTGGCTCTACATGAGGTGGGA
Source organism: Enoplosus armatus (assembly GCF_043641665.1). Taxonomy (NCBI): domain Eukaryota; kingdom Metazoa; phylum Chordata; class Actinopteri; order Centrarchiformes; family Enoplosidae; genus Enoplosus; species Enoplosus armatus. The sequence continues at coordinate 14,266,080 of NC_092185.1, forward strand.
TGAAGGATTCAACAGGAGGTAGGACTACTGGCTCCACTACAGCAGGTGGAGGTGGAGGAGGAGGAGGAGGAGGAGGAGGAGGAGGAGGAGGAGATTCAGGCTGTACAGGTGCTTCTACTTGTGGAGGAGGTGTAGGAGCAGGAGGAGGAGGGGCTGAGACAACAGGGTCGGTTAGAGGTGGAGTTTTTGGCTCTACAGGTGGAGGCGGGGCTGCAGGCTCCACAGAGGTAGGAGGAAGGGAGTGAAACTTTACAGGAGGAGGAGGGATGAGTTTTACAGGAGGAGCAGGTTCCACTGATGGAGGTGTGGAGGGGGCTTCCTGAGGAGGAACTGGAGGTGGAGGTGCCAGAAGAGGTATTAAGTGTTCCACAGAGGGGGCGGGAACTGGAGTGGGTGTTGGTGTTTCAGGTGGAGGAGGACTTCCTCTCTGTGAGAGCTGTGGAGAGACGACCTTTGAAGACTGCCTCATCCTGTTGATGACTTTGTCTGACAGCTGACAGGAAGAGAAACAACAGAAATATTTATTGTTTGGAGCAAAATTAGCATTTCTTCTAATTATGCTGTTTTTCTTTTAAGTTAATCCGCTCTCTTTCTCTCCTTCTGGCCTCAGCAGCAGGCCGAGGTGTGATGCTTTGTTTCTGTCCAGTTTAATTTCTACTTTTGATTTTTAGTTCCTTTGCTTCTTTTTACACACTTGGTTCATTTCAGCTCCAGAACCACCACTGAATGGAGTTTTATTTATGAACTAGATATTATCATCATTATTTTTATGTAAAAACTTGTTGTTTTTGAAATCACTAGAGGATTGTTAAAAGCGGAGGTGGAAGAAGTACCGTTTAAAAAAACTCACAAAATACACTTAAAGTACAAAAAGTAAAAGTCACTTTACTGTTGTAGCTGGTGAAGGTGGAGCTTTATATACTTTAGATACTACTGGGTGGCTTAATATATAATAATATATCATAATCCTAATTTATTAGTGTCAGTTTATTAGTACAATATATTCCACTGTATTGGAGTAGAAGCAGCATTAAATAATAAAAAAGTAAAAGTATAAGTACCTCAAAATTGTACTTAAGTAAATGTACTTAGTTAAAAGAGTTCATTCACAGACTCAAAGCTCCTGTAGTTATATTGTTTTTGTCTTGTTGAATATTTAAAAAAGCTGCTGTTACATTTCTTACTTAATAAGATGTTTAAGCAGAATGTTTTTCTCTCACAGTATTTGTTTGGTCCATATGACAACCGACCATTTTCTTACTATGTGTAACACCAACACCAGAGCTGGAGAGTGACAACAAACATGGGGGCGAGTTCAATACTTCTGATTTACAACCCACAGAGAGTGAACTGTGCCCTCGTGCACTCTGCGGCGACCGTTCCTCCACTGAAGCACCTCTGCAGAAACTGCGTGCACTCACTAAACCTTTTTTTTCATGTTTTACTCCCAGGTCAAATCCACGCAAAGTCTCCCTGAGCTTTCACTCACCCGAATGCCCTTCACAAAAGTAACTCCTCCGCCTGCTTCACCATCCTCGTGAGGGAAGTGACTCGGGCTGTTTCCCCCCATCCACACCTGCAGCCGCAGCTACTACCAGGACGGCGAGGCGACTGGAGATACTTTAATCCCACAACGTGGATTAGTGTCCTCAGTGAAATCAACTCGCCAACAGCTGCAACAGTCTGCCCCTCCCACCGCTCAGCGTGAACAACAGCAGCTGCGATTGGCTGGATCTGAACAACGCTGCTCTGGATTGGTCAACTGGGTCTTACAGGCAATGAAACGTGAGGGAACATTGTGTCCCTTGTTAAAATGTATAAAACTAAATATGTACTTATGTTCTAAATATGTTCTTGTTATGATAAGTTATTTAAGAACTACAGAGACTCTTTTATCTATGATTGTAGCCAGGTTGTCATTTTAATATCAGTGGGCAGATAAAGAGTTACTGTTAATGTGTCCTGTTGACAAATACTGGTCCAATACACCTGAGACAATTTGACATGACACACAATTACAGCTACAACGTGATCTCCATAAATGATTCCTCTGTATATTAAACAGTCTGTATCTAAATAACCATGAATGTATTTTGTCCACATTATCGTGCTCATTGTAATCCTACTGACGAACGTTGGCTATCGATGCTAAATTAGCGTTCACGTTCACAAAATAAATATTCAAACAACATTACAGACAAAAGAAAGTTGCACCATGATTTTGCATATGTGAATGCTAATGAGGTACTCATGGAAAATAATAGGGCTGATGATTTCCTATATTTTTATTATCAAAAAAATCCCATTAAAAGACCAAAACCAACAATTAATTAATCAATCAACAAGTATCTTATTCCTCTGTGCCATAGACTTCCACTGTTGTCCAGAAACTATTAAAAACACAACAGTGAGCCACACTTTTCTTCACTAGGATGAACACAGACAATCCCAAACACTCATTAGTGCACCAATTGTGTATTAATCCGCAGCTGAAAATAGTCCCCAACAAATACACCATTCACTCCTGTTTGAGTAACGTGTGCAAAAAACTACAGTTCCCAGCTGTTTTAGGATTTTATTTAACCTTTTTAAGAAGTGACATTTTACATTTGTGACCAGTTTTTAAACCTGCAATAACTTTTTTTGGACACTAGGGGGCAGCGGAAACAAACTGTGAACACAACATTGACACATCTGCAGTAAGTCTGCAACTAACGATTATTTTCATTATCGATTAGTCATTTGGTTTACGAAAGGTCAAAAAACAGAGAAACTAGCCCATCACAATATCCGAAACACAAGGTGACATCATTACATTACACTACGTTTATTCAGTTTACTATAATAAAAAAAGCAGCAAATTCTCCTATCTGAGAACCTGTAGCCATCAAATGTTTCAGAATTTTGATTAAAAAATTACTTAAACGATTAATCGATTATGAAAATAGTTGCCAATTAATTTGCTTTCCATCGACTAATCGTTGCAGCTCTAGACATGTCATTACCTTTTTGGTTTTTTTTTGTTGAACTTTTTCATTTAAAACAGCTGCTGCTATGAGAGCAGTGAGAGTGAACCAAAACAGTAAAGTTGCTGCCGGACAATGAGCTGAAACTCACAACCCCACTGAGAGGGATCTGCAGAGTCAAGTGATAATTCTGTCTATCTGTAAATAATTTGCTGCTTTAAAGATTCAGCAGGAATAAAAGGCATTTGGGCTGAGTGACACAGAGGGTCGGGAGGTCGAAAAGTATTTAGACACGAACTGACACGCTGTTGACTTCTGGTCTTTTTCTGGGATTTATTGACATTAATGAAATATATAATATAACTGCCTTATCCTTTAAGCTGTCTAGTGTTTGTGTGAGAGGAGTTCACTACGTCCTATGATGTGTGATCAAGTATGAAAACAAAATAACACAACTGTAGAAAACATCTGCAGGATAGTCGAACACAAACGATCTCTAAGTCCAACACAGTGGCTGTTTTTCAATTTGACCACCAATCCCTTCTTCTTCACTCTGACTTCTTCTCCTTGACGTCGGGTCCACGCAGAGCCGCCCGCACGCTGCTCCACACCTCCGTGTACAGCAGAGTGCCCAGGAAGACCACGCCCGTGCCCACCCAGTGCCACGTGGTGAAGGGGTTTTGGAAGTAAATGATGGAGATGATGAGGCTGAGAAACTTTCTCAGCGTCACCACCAGAGTGACGGTCAGCGAGGCGCACTCTGTGGTCAGAATGAACACACCACGGATGCACACATACCTGGAAAAAAAACTGGTTAAAGTCTGTAACAAGAGAAAATGGAAACAAAACCCTGCAATTTAAACTAAACTTAACTTACAGTCTGTGCTTTAACTTGTCAAATATAAACCCTGCACGCTGTCTATACTGTATTATAGACATGTATACATGCATATACTATACTTCATGTATATAAAGTATTAATCACTCAATATTTATTCCTTTGCACGATTTCTTTTTGATTACAATCTACAGAACACACGCTTGGCCAATAAAGCTGGTTCAGAGGTTAGTGGCATGTTTGCAGGTATGTTGATTTCTTCACATGTTGTTATGGTGATTTGTATGCGTCTTTGTAGCAATGATACACACCATACACAAATGAGCAATTTGTGATTTTATATATAATAAAAAGCTGTGGTTTCCAACCTTTTTGGCTTGTTGTGACTAGAACTAACTGTCATATGATACCGGTGTCAATGTGATACCTGAGTTTCAGTGATATCAAAGCAGCACGTTTTCAGTACCTTATTGTGGAATATTAGTATGTTCCTTGGTCTGCATGCTATGTTTAATTTTAACTGCCGTATTTAACGCTATATAACTATTCAATGTATTAGAGTTCAGTGTTGTTCAAACACACGCAGCAGTGCAAGAACTTTGCCCAAATAAAACACTGAACAGTCTGAAAACCTAAAAACCTGATCTGAAGAATCGACCCTTCAGATAAACTTGACAAAAACGAAATAAAGGTATTGGTGTTGCTAACTGGATATGTCTACTGTGCGAGTTGAGAGCAGTTCAACCAAAATGGGATCATTTTAGATGCCCAAAGAAGCAGAACTGCACTGTATTTCATAAGAAGAAAAAGCCCAGATTAGAGGAATGTGACAAAAACAATAAATTTTTGTAGCAGACATTTGTTTCTTCTTCCTGTTTTCTTAATCATCTTTTGACCCCTTCTGAAGTTTCGGCACCATTGTAATAAAGGTAACAACTATTACAAGAGATAAATAAATACAAGCCAGTGAGTTGAACTTGTTTTGGCAGGATACTGTGTGACAACGTTGACCAGCAGGTAGATCCACATGATCGGCACAGACAGTCCAACCCCAGGAACAGCCACAGGAGCTGAGAAACAGAAGATATTTATGAGTCAAGACACAAAACTTAAACTTTGCATCTACAACGTTTTCCTTGAATGAGTCGACAGGACTCACTGCTCTGACTGAAATAGACACAGTGGTTGTAGATGTTTGTGGAGAGCAGCAGGAAGCCCGGCAGAGGCAGGCAGTGCTGCAAAGAGACACAACAGAGTGTAAGTTACTCAACTCAAATGAAGCTTGAATCTCCCTGAAGCTATTTGAATCTTTTGGGAGTGTCCTGCGTGTCGGAGCAGAGAGAAAACTCACATTATAGAAGAGGGCCTCCTTGGAGTGTTTGCCATACTGCTTGTAGAGCGTCTCCTGGAAGATGCCCATCCTCGCAGACATCAGCAGAGCAAAGGTCAACATGGCAATACCTGAAAGGACAGAAATCAACAACAAAATCAGTTTTACGACATCATGTTAATGTTGCTGGTTGTTAGTGTTGAATCTCTCTAAAGTTTTCTTTCTGCTACTGACAGAGGTGCTTCCAAATGAGAGATCTAAGTTCATTGTTTTTTGTCATTTATCAAGCAAAAATTATTATTATTATGTGACTGTAAATTGAATGTCTTTGGGTTAAGCAGTTTGTAGATGTCACCTGGGAGAGTGGAAAGTGATGATAGACATTTTCACAATTTTCTGACATTTTAATGATGAAATAATTAACAGATTAATCAAAAAAGATCGTTACTCGCAGCCCTGCAGCAAATAAAATGTCAATTTAAAAGGCAAGCTCACCTATAAGCCAGTGCATGAAGGCATGAAAGCCTTGCTCTTCTGATCCTTCATTGGCCACATTCTGCAGAAACAAAACAACATGTGTGCACAAAAAAACACTAGTCGAGGTCAAGACTGCGTATTTCAAGAGTGTGTGTTGTCTTGGATGGAAGGAATTGCTGCAACAGACATGTCACAAAAGACACTTAGTAAGGAAATAAAAACAAGCGTACTAATACTGCACTATAATACAACGTGTTCTGGAGAGGACTCACCACTTGTTTGGCGGACATGATGGTGCAGATGAAGATACCAGCTGAAACTAAAGCTATAGACAGATATTTACTGGCTGAATACCTGCAGGGTGAGAGGGTGAGACACTGCAATCAAACTGCATATTGATGACTTCTGTTTGCTTTTAACCTGCAGACATGACTTCATCTAGACAAGGTTTGAAGTATCAGAGCAAGCAGGTGTACCTTTTCTTCAGGATGATTATTCCCAGAATCATGTTAGCGATTAGCGATCCCTGCAAACAAACAAGACACACAGGTCAAACACAGAGATCAGACCGAGGTGGAGGGGATGGATTGAGATTATGTGTGAAAAGAAGATAAGCAATGATTCTTACTGATCTGAAGATCATGTGTAACGGCATGGCGATGTTGAAGTTGAGAGCGTAGTTGTTGATCACACTGACTGTGAAGAACATGGTCACCATGATCACATAGTTTCTGGGAATAAAAAGGGACACAACAGGTTTGTTTTAACATCCGTTCCTGCAGCAGAAAGTTCAAACTCCATCGATGGTTCTTACCTTACAGGGATCGCTGGTTTCTTCCTCCCAAAGTTTGTTTCAAAGATGAAACCCTCTAATGCGATGAACACAAACTGAGCGAAGGTGACGATGTTGCCACATCCTGGAAACTCTCTGAAGAACAACAAACAACAGATGAGACTGAAATCAAGCAAGAAAATATCCAGATTTAACAGCATAAAAAATGTTCAGCTTTGAACAATGAAGTGGCAAAACACTGACTACTTTAAAATATATGTTTATATTTATTCATTGTCCCAGTGTCTCATTGGTATTTGCTGTGGTATTTGTAAATAGTGCAAATCGCAAAACTCAATGTTGTTTTCTAAATTTAAGCAATTTCTGTTTCAGATTTCTCTCAGAATGATTTCTCAAAATATATTGAAATTGAGCTGAAACTGACAGGTTCAGTTTAGTATGTGGATACTTCATCATCTAGCAGTCCCAGATAAACACTGAACAATGAGATACCAACTTATTTATTTGGTTGTGTTGTATTAAGATTAGCTGCTTTGCTTTTGTCTTCTTTACATTTTCTCTTTTGGATTTGTTTTCATGATACTATTAATGTGTTATTTGGACATCTTTGAATGTGTGGACCCCAGGAGGATTAGCAACTATGAGGATCCACTCAAATAAACAATAAACAAATAACTAGCGCCATGCTCTTTCATTAATGAGTAGCACCTACATTTGTACTTCGCACCTACCTTTATTTCATTTTTACTACTTTTATTTACTCTATTTAAATATGACTGTATGGGTTTTATTTTACTATACATACTTAAAGTATATTGTATATTTATACTATTGTACATATCTATTTAATGGTCTATATTAAACATATTGGCTAAAAAAACAACCTTTGGGGTGAATTCAGTGCTCTAGTATCTTATTTTATGAAAGTACCAGTGTGGCATCTTGACCATAATCACATCCAGCCTCTTCCTCCACAGTGCTGTGATGCTCCTGGAAACATCTTTGAAGGAAAACTTTTTCCACAAGTAGCATAATAAAATACTTTTTTCTGTGTGTGCGATAACTGTAGGCTGCTTCGTAACTGCCCATCAGTGTAGAGCACTTCATGAATACAAGTTCCACACAAGTACAAGAACATGAATAAGCTTCTTAATAACAGTTAATACCTCTGACAGTATGCTAATGTCTCACTCCACAGTAACAAAGACTCGTGCAGTGTGTAAACAAAAATAAGTCGCAGCTGTAAAACTTTTATGTAGTGAAGTCGACATGAGTTCATTAACAGTCTAAGTTTGTCACTGACCTTACAAGCAGCTCCAGAGACACCACATTGCTACAGCATCCGACAAAAACAAGAACAATCGCAAAAGCTGTGCCCATGTTGGTTTCCTGTTTGTAAAAACTCGGTGGAAAATGTGTCACTTAATAAAGCGGATTTCTGATCGGTGCATTTTTGCTAATAAGCAGCGGCTTATGTTTAACAGGAGGTCTTCTGCTTCCACACAAACTCCTGTTTCAGTTGAACACGTCTAAATCTGGGGTCGAACACTTCCTTGTCACGCGGACTCACGGGAGTTGTAGTTCCTTTCTGACATAACCGGAAAAACATGTACGCAGTGTCTCTGCGTTCTCTGTATTTAAGACAACATCACAAATTAAATACATATATTGTCTGGTAAGCTGTAGTAGCAGTAAATATTAGTGACGTATGTAAAAACGAACAGATAGTTTAAGTTAATGAGTTACCAGCGCAAACACTGCGCAGTCGTGACGCGCATATATATTCGAACGTGCGTGCGCAGATCAGTCGATTCTTTAAATAAATGTGAAGAGCTCTCACTCCGCCCGAATCTCTGGGTACCAGAAACAACACAGAAGCAGACAGAGTAGCCCAAACTAATAAATGTTGTCACAGCAGGGTTTTCTTTCAACATAAATACTCCATTCATTCATTCATTCATTCATTCATACTTGTAATGTGAAAAAAACTGACATGGACATATTTGGGTCCTTGTGAGCACCAGAAGCCTGGTTTAGTCGTTGCATGTTTTACTCAACAGTGTTTTCCAGATACTCAGCTTGTTTATTGAGTAGGGTTACTGAGCTATTTCAATTACACATGCTAAACTATAGATCCTCCCGTGACCCTGAATTGAATACACGGGATAGCAAATGCGTGTAGGTTATATTATGTCATCCTATATATAACACATTGTTATATATAGGATGACAACCTCTAGACTGGGAAGGATCTCAGACTTAAAGTTACTATGTGTAGAATGTATATGTGATTGTTGCACTGAATATGCAGTAGTAGCAGTAGCAGTAGTTTTCTGGTGGGTTGGTTTTAAAACAGAAAACAATGTAAAAATCTTACTTTATGACCGGTGATGGAAAAAGTGATCAGATCTTTGACTTACAGTAAATAAAAGTAGCAATATCACAGTATAAAATCACTCACTTACAAGTACAAGCTCTGTCAGACCAGTGTACTGTATTGATTACTGACACAAGCAGCATTTTAATGTTGTAGCTGATCAAGAAGGAGACTATCTTAACCACTTTATATGTTGTTGGTTATTATTCTATAATAGTGCATCATATTTTATAAGCTGACGTTTTCTAGCCAATGTAAAATTTAACCAGAAAAGTAAAAGGCAACTGTTTAGCTGTCAGAAAAAGAAATGAAGGTTGTGCCAACATCCGCATACATAGACGATCTTTGGCGGAATGAGTGCGTGGCTCCGGAAGACGTCGCGTAACAAACCGCTAGCTTTGCCTTCATCGCTGCTACTGTAACGTTGGTATCAGTTAACGCTAAAGGCGAAAGCAGCAGGTCTGAGTCGTTACGAGCTTTGTGGGATTTGATAAATTCTCCAGCTGCCGCCAAAATGATTTCACTCACGGATTCACAAAGTAAGACGAGATCATGTTTTTCCGCTGTTCTTTGTCTTTGTAGTGTTTCTGAGTAAAACCCGGTTTAGCCGAATGGATGAGGTTAGCAGCTCAAACGCCATTGGCTGAGAGTATCGTTACGTCACGTAGGTGCACGTTATTGTGAAGGTTTTTAAATCAGAATCAGAATCAGAAATACTATATTGATCCCCGGGGGGAAATTATACTAAATAAATGAAGGAATGACTATGGGTGTTTTGGAAATAACTCATTTACCTTCTACTAATAGACTTCCTTTAATATGCATTCATGGTTTGTTTTATTTTATTTACTAATAATGAGTGTATTAACATATTAGCAACAACCATGTCAATTACCTAAATAACCAGCTTAAAAACAAGTAACTGATTCATCATTTCGTCTCTAAATGTTACAGAGCATAGCACAAGAGACCAGAGCAAAAGCAAAAAAGCATTAAAATGACTTTGTATTAAATATACAAAAGTATTCACTTTATTTCACTTTAATAGTAATCACAAATATGGAAATTTATGAAATTACTATAACGATTAATTGAAAATTTTAATTGAGCATGTATTAAATAGTCTGTGGTTTCAGCACTAGTTTGCACACCATATTAAGAGTTGGCAATATGGATAAAATCCTCTATCACAGTTTGTGACTTTATATTTATTCTGTTTTTCTTTTAAATATAGATAGATAGACAGCCTTTTTTTGCTGTACCCTGTTAGTGTGACGTTACCACTTGGCCGTAATAAACAGTGTTTTGTTTCTTAAAATGTACAGAGATTGGGATGGGGCTGACGGGGTTCGGCGTCTTTTTCCTCTTCTTTGGGATGATGCTGTTTTTTGACAAAGCTCTCCTCGCCATTGGAAACGTGAGTCGATCAATAACACCATTACCACACTGTGTGACAGTCAAACATCTGCCTCATACTGTGATCGTACTTTTCGCGCAGATTCTGTTCGTCTCAGGCTTGTCCTTCGTCATCGGCCTGGAGCGAACGTTCAGGTTCTTCTTCCAGAGACACAAAGTAAAAGCCACCAGCTTCTTCCTGGGAGGAGTGTTGGTGGTTTTGATCGGCTGGCCGATCATTGGAGTCGTTCTGGAGATCTACGGTTTCTTCCTCTTATTCAGGTCAGCACGCACAGAAAGAAAATCTCGTTGTCATCATCATTGTGAGTTATTGTGAAGTTTTTGGTCTCACCTGGTTCTCTCTCTCTTATACAGAGGATTCTTCCCGGTGGCAGTAGGCTTCATCAGACGAGTACCTGTGCTTGGGTCTTTGCTCGCCTTACCAGGGATCAGTACGGTAAGTTTATCACAACCGCCACACTAAACGTCCCTTTAAATTGTTGGAGACTTTAAACTTGTTTGAGACGTCTGATTCATCACAGAGAATCGCTGCAAGTAGATCTTCATACTCAACTGACTGAAACTAAAACCACTGTCTGACAGAGAGAGTGGGAAATCATTTTAAAAATGATCAATACGCTTCTGAAAATGTTAAACGGTTCTGCAAAGTTTTTAGCTGAAGAAGCTTGAAATTGAGATTATTTTGTCAACCTGTACGGTCTTTGAAAACATGAAAAATGAAGTACAAAAGTTGATGGGAAGTTGATGCGAGTCTTGTCTCTATGAACGGCGTCTCTGTTGTTCTGAACACGTCCTCATGGGATTCCTCACTTATGAGTCTGTCGTCTGTGTCCAGGATCAGTTATCAGATTCCCTTGATGTAGGTCTCTGGTGTATGTGGTGTTATTCAGCCCAGCAGACGTTTTACAAATCTGGCGCTTCTGTTTGTGTTTTCACATAAAAACCTCATCACGTCTTCAGGGAAAACTTCGTTCTCAGTGGTTTCCAAAGACTTTGAGTCCATGATGTCATCTGTTGCTGTCAGCCCCTCTTGAACAATGTCTTTATTCCTCGTGCAGAAACATCATGCATGTCAAATTCTGCTTCATTACAGTCATTTTTAATGAACCTTCAGATAACAATTACTACAACGTTCTGTCACACAACAACTGTGAAATAAAAACAATAAAATCTCACACACACTGTCAGTTTATTAATAACGTTTAGACCTTCTTCAGGTAAAATATTTTGGTTTCAAATGAACCTTCTGACAGATATTTCCCTCTGAGCTTTAAACTTTGTTTGCATTGAATGTTTTGTGAGTTTTAAGAACTAACTCTGGATTGTTCTCTTATTCTCTTTCAGCTGGTGGATAAAATTGGCGAGAGCAACACTATGGTATAACAGAGGGCTGTTTCTGTATCAGAGGAGAGTTTCAGTATTTATCATAGCTTCTAATAGTGACTGTATATTATTTGGTCGTTGCCACTCCAGAACTGTGAATCCAAACATTTTTCTGCACAAAAGACACAAAGTGTATCTGTGGACGTTTGACTGTGACATCATGATGTTTTGTGTCCGACTGCCACTTGGACAAGAGATTACAAGATATTTTTTGTTTTATTTTAAAAGCTGGAAGCAGGTCTCCCATTTTGTATCATTCCTGTCTGATATTTATGGACTGATAAGTTGGGACCACTGGATCCACTCAGTGGAGAGTCGGGAGCTCTTTACAGCGTCCACTCCTCCAGATTGTGTGCCTGAACAGTCGCTGAGAGCTTTTATAAGTTCCTCGATTGAAGTGTTACTGGAATTTTGTACATTAAAAATAAATACTGTTGAGCTAAATGTTACTTGGGCAGAGAAACTGTTGTGTAAAAAGGTTTAAGAGGTTTGTTATGGAGCTGTTTTACTGTAACTTTTGTAAGCGCATACTTGAAATAAAGTGTGTCTTTTATAATTTGTTTTGTATTTTTTGCTACAGAGATCACAGTTTTGTATGTCCCTCGGGATAACTGATTAAGGTATAATTACCCTGAATTCAAATATGGTACTGTATGTACTAACTCCCACTGCTTGAGGGCACAAGTGTCAACAAAGAGCCTTTCATTTTCTCACAAATCCAACAGTTCAGTTCCTGTCTGAGAAGTTTCAGGTCAATTTACATTTTAATTAAATTATATCTTTGATAATTAAAATGTAGGTTCATACCTACTCTTGTTTTCTTATTTGCTTTAATAATAATTGCATTATATGGAAACACTGAAATCACCTATTTAGCATTTGCAATCAGTATATAAGCACTTATAAACACATTACAGTGTAACAGTAAGCAGTACTTGTAACTAAGTACTCATATTGTCATATTGTAACATAACTGATAAGTTATGTTACAATAAGTTTAGGGTGTCTGTAGATTAAAACACATAAAATGGGAAATTTATTCTTTAAAATAAAACTAAGGTTCTCAAAGGATGAGAAACAGCCGAGAGAGTGCGGAACAACTAACATCTTTTCTGTGTATTACAGCAAGGCCACTGCCTCGGCCTGTCGGTCTTGGCTGGTGGAAAAATAAAAATTGTGTGGGGGATGAAAAATCAATATTGTTGGTCCTGGCAGATAAAAGATTGCTTAGAAAGGGATCTTACATTAAACAGACCTTGTTTGTTTAAATGCATCTAACGTTAAAATACACCTTTTACTCAAAATTACATTCTGAATTTCTTTTTCCTCCTAAAAGCTGAAGTAACCCATGTTTTTAAATGAGACATGAGCTTTATTGAAAACAGGTGGTTCTCAGACCGTTTGATAACCCCTCCCTCTTCTTCCTGCTCTCGAACACAGCAAGGGCCACTCCGTCCACACACTTCCTTGTTCCCTCCCCTTCAGATCTACAGTTTGAGGATGGGTGTAACCAACATGCAGTGAAGTGCAAGAGCTGCAGAAACACATGTTGTTTAGATCACAGCTCAATAGTTTCCATTATAAGGAAGTGAAAGTCAGACAAGTCAAATGGCGCAGAAAGAAATTCAGCTGGATCAGGAAACTATTTCCTGTTCAATCTGTCTGGATCTACTGAGGGATCCGGTGACGATTCCCTGCGGACACAGCTACTGCATGAGCTGTATCAAAATCTTCTGGGATGGAGAGGATGAGAAGAAGATCCACAGCTGCCCTCAGTGCAGGCTGACCTTCACGCCGAGGCCTGTCCTGGTAAAAAACACCACGCTAGCAGTTTTAGTGGAGGAACTGAAGAAGACTGGACTCCAAGCTGCTCCTGCTGATCACTGCTACGCCGGACCTGAAGATGTGGCCTGTGATTTCTGCACTGGGAGGAAACTAAAAGCCCTCAAGTCCTGTTTGGTGTGTCTGATCTCTTACTGTGAGAAACACCTCCAGCCTCATTATGAGTCCCCAGCCTTTGAGAAACACAAGCTGGTGGAGCCCTCCAGGAAGCTCCAGGAGAACATCTGCTCTCGTCATGATGAGGTGATGAAGATCTTCTGTCGCACTGATCAGCAGTGTATCTGCTACCTCTGCTCGGTGGACGAACATAAAGGCCACGACACAGTCTCTGCTGCAGCAGAAAGGGCTGAGAGGCAGAGACAGTTGGAGGTGAGTCTGCAAAAGATCCAGCAGAGAATAAAGGACAGAGATGAAGATGTGAAGGTGCTTCAAAAGGAGGTGGAGGCTATCAATCGCTCTGCTGATAAAGCAGTGGGGGACAGTGAGAAGATCTTCACTGAGCTGGTGAGACTCATCCTGAAAAGAAGCTCTGACGTGAAGCAGCAGGTCAGATCCCAGCAGAAAACCGAAGTGAGTCGAGTCAAAGAGCTTCAGGAGGAGCTGCTGCAGGAGATCACTGAGCTGCAGAGGAGAGACGCTGAGCTGAAGCAGCTCTCACGCACAGAGGATCACAACAAGTTTCTACATAATTACCCCTCACTGTCACAACCCAGCCAACCTACAGACTCACCCAGCATCAATATGCGTCCTCTGCGGTACTTTGAGGACATGACAGCGGCTGTGACAGAAGTCAGAGACAAACTACAGGACGTTCTGGGCGAGAAACAGACACTGACTGAAGTGGATGTTTTACTGCCAAAACCAGAGCCCAAGACCAGAGCTGGATTCTTAAAATATTCCTGTGAAATCACACTGGATCCAAACACAGCGAACACAGAGCTGTTCTTATCTGAGGGAAACAGAAGAGCAACATTAACGAGACAACAGCAGTCTTATTCCGATCACCCAGACAGATTCACTGAATGCAGGCAGGTCCTGAGTAGAGAGAGTCTGACTGGACGTTGTTACTGGGAGGTGGAGTGGAGAGGGGAGGGAGTTTATGTGGCAGTCGCATACAAGAATATCAGCAGAGCAGGGAGCTCGAATGAATGTGGATTTGGAGGAAATGACAAATCTTGGGCATTAGATTGTTTCCAAGACAATTTTACATTTTGGTACAACAAAGTCGAAACTCCAGTCTCAGGACCTCAGTCCTCGAGAGTGGGAGTGTACCTGGACCACAGTGCAGGTATTCTGTCCTTCTACAGCATCTCTGAGACCATGACTCTCCTCCACAGAGTGCAGACCACATTCACTCAGCCTCTCTATGCTGGACTTTGGCTTCTTTATTCTTCTGGAAACACTGCTGAGTTCTGTAAGCTCAAATAAACAGGAGTCATTTAAGGGAGAGAGAGTTAAATTCTGGGTTTTAATTCATGTTTGTTGCTGAGAGCTGATTGTTGTGGCATTTCTTCACTGCACAGAGATCACCTGTCAATCAAACATTATGGGTGGGACTCTGATGTCTTCTCATTTGTTGATTGATTGAATGATTTCTATTTCTGTGCACTGAATGTTAAAGATTTGTATTGATGTATTTGTATGTTGTTGTTTCTTTTCCACTGCATGGGTCTGAAAAGAGAAAGCACCAGACCTTCCTTTATCATAGATATTCTGTTCTCACCACTTTATACATTTGCAAAGAAATCTATAATTAATTGTGGTGATCATAATCAATAAAGATAATTCATTATTTTCTGTGAACCAACTGACAGTGTGATATTACATATTTAAATCTCCAGCTCCAGCTCCTAATACATTGTTTGCGGCCACGTGATTCCAGTGACAGACAGGAAGTGGACAAGATGGAGGAAAGCCCATACTGTGCTAGTTATCATTGTGTCGTCCCAGTCAACATGTGTGTGAAATCTGGAATTGCCCAATTCATTCTTAAATTATAGCTAAAAACCTATTTAGAGGTCACAATGACCTTTGACCTTTGAATCAAAAGTGTCACCTCTTCAGTGCCCGACCAACTGTGAAATATGGTCACAATCTCCTCTTCTGTTATGTAGTTGAATAATGGCCAAAAAAGTGTTTTGTCAGGACATTATGAAGGACAGTGAAATTGACCTTTGACCTTTTGGGTAAAAAAAATGCCATCGTTGTATTCCATTAAACATCCGTGTGAAATTTTGTCATAATTACTGCAAGTTATGGTCAAAAATGTGTTTTGTAAGGTCAGTGGCCTTTCTTGGCCAGGTGCAATAACTTCCTTGTTGTCATGGTGAGGTTACTAAGCAACCAGCTGAGACTCCAATTGTCTTTATTTATTTATTTTTCATCTTTTTTTCTGTTTTTGTATGGATTAAACAAACAAGATGTAACATATCAATAGGTGAGTTTAAGAGGAGACGGTAGGAGCCGTTGGACAGAACCAGGCTAGCTGTTTCCCTCTGTTTCCAGTCTTTGTGCTAAGCTAACTGGCTGCTGGCGCTCGCTTCATATTTTCCATATTACTAACGTATTTCGACTTATTGCATAGTTCAAATAAGAGAGAGAGAGAGAGAGAGAGAGAGAGACGACAAACCTTTACAGTAACTCGTATGACACTGACACGTGCAGCTTTTTATGGAAAACATCAACACATTCACCCACTTTTGTTGTTGTTTTGTTTTTACACAATCCCGAGCCTCGGGCCTCGTGCACGCTGTCATCACATCAGCTTCATTCATAAAAACTCACCAGTGTCGTCATCACGTCGGTGACCCTGTGAAGACACTCTGCTGCTCATAAAAGTTCAGACCTCTCTCGTGTGTCTGTGGCTAATTAGCAGTGACGGTTTTGACAGCACCTGTCACTCACGTCAATTGAAACATTACGTGAGACGTAATTAAGCTGCCTGTCCCCTTCATCAGTGACGCTGTATAATGTTTGTTTTTTATTGTAATGTAACAGCAGTGACAGAGGAGGACGACGACGCACAAACTAAACATTTAAACACAAGCTGCAGGAGAGCACGGTAAATACAATTAACGGTAAGCTATTTTCATTACTATTATTATTATTATTATTATTATTATTAGTTGTTGTATTTTGTCAGTGTTAACACTATTTACGTTTACTTAAAATACCTGAGAAGTCAGAGATAAATTAGCATTTTACTCTTATAATTAAAATGTAAATTTTAACAGCAACACTTTGTTTAGCATTTGTAAGCATATATATTTTAACATATATAAACGTTTATAACACACAAAAAACTACAAATATTACTGTATTTGTCAACCATTTATTTTCTTCCTGTGGGCACCCATAAGTGGATTAAACATACATAGTAAAATACATCTGTAGACATAATACGAATATGTCCTTATGTCTGCTTGCAGCTACATTATAGTGTGTTATAAACCATTTATTAAATGTTGGGGTGAGAGGGTTATTCCTCTTCTTCTTTTCTATTATTATTATTAGTTCTATTAATGTTCTTTTTAATTCAGCTAAATGTCATTACAGAGTTCAACAATGTCTCTAGTAGTCACATTGCTTGTGGTGACACTGTTCACCCAGTGTTGGAGTGCACCACAGGTGAGTGAAAGTTGATTTGTCTCTTTCATATTTAAGCTGGATTTAAACAAACATTTTAATAAATATAAATAAGAGATAAACGGCTGTCTTTTGCATCACTTCTCAGCGGAGAAACTGGACACCTCAGGCCATCTTATATCTAAAAGGAGCACGTAAGAGGAAATTTAAAACTGTAGACTTTCCTAGTTTTGACCTGTCTTGTCAGATGAAGAGAAAACAGTGTTGAATGTTGATGTTTTACAGCAGGACATCGCTCAGTGTTGGAGCGCACCAGCAGAGAGGAAGGAGGCACTTTACATTTAGGTGAGTGTATGTGATGCCCTGCAGCTACTTGTATAAGAGACAGATTAGTTATGTAAAAGTTTGTACCACTTTCTAATAAGTGACCATTTATAAAAGGTTTTCAAGTTGTAACTAATGACTTTATTAATGGTTAATAAATGATTTACTGATGCTTTTTCTTCTGGGTTTTCAGGTTGTGAAAAATCTCTCTGGCTGGTGTTGATGCTTTGTTTTTTAGCTGCAGACCATCTGGACCCTAATCTATTTATTAACTCTATTAACATTGCAACTGTAGACTTTTGTAGATTTTTGTAAAAACCATTAAGTTTTAGCTCGGTTTTGGATTATTAGAGTGTTAAACACATGACCTTTTATAAATAACTAACATGTTTAACTGCTTATCAATGACCCATCAGGAAAAAGGATGTTTCACAACCTGGCTTCCCAAAAGTTGCTCTTATTAATGGCTTATACTGTAAATGATCTAAAAAGTATTTGTAAATGATTCATTAACCTTTAATAAAGCCATTATTTACATTAACAAATACAGACGTTATAGAGACGTTTTTGTTATAAAGTAGTATAACATCAGTTTGACTTTTTTTTACCATCAGAGCAGAGAGAATAAGGCTGATCTTATATACATGTCTCTGCTTCACACGGCTCTATGTTTGTATTTTCTCTTTCTTGTCTTATTTGTGCAGTTTATTCCGTTTCCTTTTCAAATGTCTTTGCTCTGCGTCTCTGCAGTGACTGACATCCAGAGCGGTGATGGACTTGGACTGTCTTTGTCCTCCATTCTTCTGGAGCTTCTGCAACGAGCCGTGGAAGAAGGTAAAACCCTGAACGCTCTGCCTCACCATCATCTGAGCAATTTTAATTGTTAATCTATTTTCTTGTTCAGGTGGAGGCAAACCAGACAAGTACCCAGAAGAACAAATGCTGAATCTGAACTATTTGTGATGATTCTATACGTGTTACTTGACGCTGTTTGAGTTAACGTGTAATTAAACGTGCTATATGAATAAAATCCCCATGCCTCTTCTGTGATTCTTCAACTCTGAGCCATGTGTTTATTTATTGCTGGACTTAAGTGTTTTCATTTTCTTCTCTTTAATGAGCTCGCAGAATCCCGTGTGTGTGTGCAACATTTCCTTTTACAGTCGTAAAAAACTTATCGATTAAGAAAAAAAAAATGTCTGTGTCAGCTTGGGGCACAATTAAACCATTCACACCACACAGTGATTAACACCATGCTAAACACCATTCAGTCATTCGTCATCACACTGTTCACACTGAGGTCACTGAGAGAGGTGGCCCTGTGAGTCTTATTGGAAATGGCAGCCTGAACCAGCCGTGACCGGGTCAAACAGAGGTCACCAGCTGAGATGTAGAAGAGTTTTAATCCTCTTTTCATAGACATAAATCAGAATAAAAGTACATTTGTGTATGCAGGGCTCCTAAATAAACAATTTTCTGTAAAAGCAACTATTTAGTTTGCGATCAGCCCATTCTTTAAAGGGCTTAATTTCATTGTTACCAGTTATGTCAAGATTTAGGAGAGGAAATATCATAAACTGTATACAAATCTTATCTCTATGGGAAATATTAAATGACCTATGCACTGATGCATTGTGTGCAGAACTCCTGTATCTGTGCAAGAAATGCCCTCCTATACTGCAAAATTGTGCACTATACTTGTCAAACTAATACCAGGATATCTAACATCTCTAACAATGTTTCTTCTATATGTGATCCATGTCAGCGTTCCCCTGCAAACCTTATGCACAAGTTATTTACAGATGGAGATAGCGGATAGTGGACAGATATATGTTATATGGACCTTTATTCATGATCTCCGTCACTCTCTTTTTCTGTAAAAGAAGGACGTTGTTGCTTTTGTCATCTTGTTTGCAAGACGAGTGATATTGATTGTTCAAATGTCCCAAATTGGATTATAGTCATTCTTCATTTCAAATAATTCAAATTCAAATAATAGATCAATTAAAGGGCGCATCTAATTAAACAAGACTTGAACTAAAGCTTTTATCGTGAGTTTCTGTCACCCAAAAAGAGTTTCGACTGTAGGGCTGTGAATCAGAAAATGCACCCATGGGCCAGTAAAATCACCAGAGGAGCTTTCAGTGTTTCAGGATTTGTTTCATTTTTCATTGTAGCCTTTTTGATAAAACAGTACGGTACTGCTCAGTACACCTACATGTAAACTGAGGTTCTACAGCATTACAGAAACAATAAATAGATTTTCCCTTCACCACTGAATAACTGAACACATGCACTTCCTGTTTAAGCAACAACAAACTTGCTTTATTACACATCAAAGCAACATGAGTGGTCCCACACTGCAACACAGTCAAGGACAAATGAGGCAGCATTTCACTCAGTTGATGTCACATTTGGTCTCCAGCGAGCAGAAGTGAGCGAACTGACACCTACAGCTAAATCTGACGGGATTAAACTCCCACGCGCCTGTGAGTCTACGGAGGGCGGTGGGTTGAAGGTGCGGAAGGTGGAGCTGTCTGGTGTTAGTTAGTGACCGCAGAGTGATAATACTGTTGGTGATGAGCAGTAAGGACAGCTACAGTGCCCCCTGCTGTTCAATTAGATGTCGTGCAGGTCCTTCTGGATGTCCCACAGTGTGTTGGCACTGGCCTGCAGTTGGGCCACCTCGTCATCTGTCAGGGTCATGTTGACCACGCTGGCCACACCTCCGCTGTTCAGCACGCAGGGCAGACTCAGATACACCTCGTCACTGATTTCATACATGCCCTGCACACAATGAACGACAACCTTTACTGTCTGTACGAGTAGACACATCTCAAAAACAGAGCTGAGTGTCAGCAGAGAGAAAGAAACTTGAACAATTAAAAAATCACTTTGTTTGTATTGTATTTTATTCAGCTTCAATCAGAATTAGTTTCAGATTTTGGCTTAACAACATAGCTTGTGGTTTATGTACAAACTGGATATGTGTATGCATAACTTAAAGATGCAGTTTGTTTCAGGCTCTGAAAATGAATCTGTGTGTGTATGCAGCTGTTACCTGCACCATGGTGGAAACAGGATGAATCCTGTTCATGTTTCTCATGAGGCTTTCTGTCAGGTCTGCTACACTCAGGCCGATGGCCCAGTTAGTGTAACCCTTCAGTTTGATCACCTCGTAGGCACTGAGAGACACAAAGACAACAAAAACAGTTTGTTTTCAAAGTGCTTAATGTTTGGATTTATTAGAGCTAGTTGATTTCAATGGTGATAAAGTAGCGCAAAAAATAAACTGATGAAACACATTAACACTCTTAGAAGCAGATTTTCCTTCAAGACTGCTGCTTTTGCCCTAAAGGAGACAGATCTCACCTTTTTGAATCTAATTTTTTTCAAAACTATTTTCATATCAATGTGATACTTGTTTATACAGGAGACAGAGGAGGGCAATGTGGATAAAATGAATATGTCAATAGTGATAACTTCATCTCTGTTTCGACATGTGATTATCAAAGTATTAAAAATCAGATGGTATGAAGTTTAACTACTGTGTAAAACGTAGTAAGATCCAGTTTATAAATATATATAATATATAATAATAAAATGTAATACAAGGTATAAGTACTATATATCACAATGTGATTACATGGAGAGGCATTAAACAACAATATTGAATTATCACCTGAGGCTTATAAGAAACATTATATTAGTCAAGGAAATGTGAGCAACCCAAGTGAACGCCGGCCTACCTGTCCACCACCATCTTGTGGGTTTCCTTCCAGTTCTCATCGTCACAGTCGGTGCCGATGTCCGGGTTTAACGTCTGGAGGTTGACTCCAGCCACGTTTGTTCCACTCCACACAGGCACTAAGACACATGTTGAAACCATCAACCTTCATCCACATACTCCTCACATCACACAGTCACAGTCTCTCGTTTCTGAGTAACATATTATGATGCTTTCTTTTCGCTGGCTCACCGCTGGTGTCTCCATGTTCTCCCAGGATCCAGCCGTTGAAGCTGCTGGCATGGATTCCCAGTTTGTCGGCCATCAGGAAGCGGAAGCGCGCCGAGTCCAAGTTGGTGCCGCTGCCGATGACGCGGTGTTTGGGAAGGCCGCTCAGTTTCCAGGTTACATAAGTCAGCACATCAACTGTTGAAGAGTGGTGTTATTAGAAGGTGAATACTGTATATGTGAGAGAAAAGAAAAAGACAAACGTGTGTTTGACACTACCTGGGTTGGAAACCACAATGATGATGCAGTCGGGGCTGTATCTGACGATCTGAGGGACGATGTGCTTGAAGATGTTGACGTTTCTCTGGACGAGGTTCAGCCTGCTCTCTCCCTCCTGCTGACGGACTCCAGCTGTCACCACCACGATGCGGGAGTTTGCTGTCACAGAGTAGTCTGAGAGACAAGGAGGAGGAGTAGATTTGTCACAATTATTCCTGCCTAAACCCAGGTATGTCTAGATAATTAGAGGTTCATATTTCAACTGAGTAATTTTTAATGCAAATAGGAACAAAATCGGTTCGGTCACAATGCTTGCCAGTTAGCTGCATCCTGCAAATACCTGAACTGTGTGTATCAAACTAAGACTGAGTTCTAAGATTGAGTTTCTTGCCATGTCTGAGGTATAAACTTGCCTTTGTCTGCAACTATTTTGGGGGTTTTGAGGAAGAGGCTGCCGTGCTGCAGGTCCATCATCTCTCCTTTCAGCTTGTCCTCCATCACATCCACCAGGGCCAGTTCATCAGCCAGCTCCTGCACACGTCAGGGAAGTTCAGAACAACACTGCTCCCAATCACAGGACACTCATTCAGCAATATACCTGTTTTTGCAGTCAGGGTTACCAGTTGAAATAAACCTCAACAGGGAGGTTCAAGCAGTTTGTTTTTAGGGACCTAATATATACCCAGATAAAACAAGAGGTGCATATAATTGGTCACAAATCTATATTCACTTATCCCTGTACTTAGCGAGGGCTCAAATTTAGATGAAAGAATTTCTCACTGTGGAGTCGATCAATAAGGTAAACTTGCTGCTATTATTACTGTACAGCCAGAAAGCTGCTGCCCAATTTCAGCTGAAGAAGAAAAGCCAGGCTGGACTGCTTTAGTAGAAAGTCGTTGTAGGTGTTCTCTTTTGAGGACAAATACATTTTTCTGTCACCACATCTTAACAAGGACAGAGAAGGGATGAGACACCAAGAGATCAGTAATCCGGTGTCAGTCTAGGAGGATCCTGGGTATTACCCCGTTCTGTGACACCAGCAGGCAGGAAGGTAATCTGAGGCAGGGGCAAAACCAGAGGGGCTCTTACCCTGAGGAGGATGCTGACAGCACAGGCCATGCCGACCTGGCCCACGCCCACTACTGTCACTTTATTCCTGGGGGGCTCAGGAGGACCATTGAACAGCGGAGTGATCAGCTTCTGCAGAATTGAGGCCATTCTCAGTGCTGAGGGGGGTAAAAATGAAGGAGGGGGGGTGGGGAGGGTGGGAAGAATGTTCCTGGTCAGGAAACATGTTGACTGTACACACTGAACACTGAACACAGACACAACTGAGGGAAACAGTCCTGCATCCAGAAAGCCGGTTGCGTGCTCAAACTTCATAAATACTTCATTCAAGACGTAGCGTGTTATATTCTGAGTGTAGAGGGATTACAAATGAAACCTGACATGTAACTCAGCAGCACTCATGGAAGCATGACTTCTCTGACATCTAGATCCATTACAAGAAGAAGAGAGAACAGACGGACTGAGCTCCACACATTATCCTTCTGCAGAGTTCACCTTGAAAAGACACACAGCCAGACACAAAAACAGCAGCAATACTTGCATTTTTCTGCGATGCTCCGAGCTGCAAGGTATAAATACCAACATATAACCAGCATGGCAAATTGACCGGATACCTAAGGTGTGTTCTCACAGAGCTGCGTATCCCCTGCATCCACAACACCTCCCACAGTCACTGTTTGTGCAATCCAGACAGCAGAGGCAGGTATCCGGTCAGCTGCAGCAGTAGCACAGAGCACATGTGACTCGGGGCCGGCTCCTCTCCTCTCCCTCCACCCTCCTCCCCAAATGGAGGACGGAGCACTATAATCGGATACCGAACTTGACTGACTGACTGCAGACTGTTAAAGGAGTTACTGTAATCCCTTAACGATGCCTCCATCTGCTGCACCTGAACTACAGATGAACATTAACCTTGTATCTAATAGGATGTCTCTAAAGAACAATAACAAATTGTAAGAAGTATTTTACAAATTATCTTACAGTATAATGCATTATCCTACATTACAGCTATAATACTGCCACTGTTAGATAACAATAGGCAGAAATCTGAATTATGCATGACCTAGCTGCCACTTTTCAGTACAGTGCACATCTGGGAATTGTTTTTACTTTATGCTGCAGATTGTAAATACTGTAGTACACGAGGCACTACACTGTCTCTCAACTGAGATTACTGCTTGAAAATTGACCGTGGTGTCTGGAATATAAACTAGATTATGATGCAACATGTGAATGAACCAGTCCTGAAATAAATCATGCTATTGTAAACTAAGGCATCTGCAAAAATTTGCCATCTCTCTCATAATGGACAAAAGTCCCATTGAGAGGGTACTGGTAAACTGTCCATTCATTCGCTCTGAGTGAAACTGGATTACCAAGAGAAAGCGTTGCGCACTCAAAGCATGTAAACACGAGCAGTTAATGAGGTGGCTTAGCCTGCAAGGTCACAGGGGGGACAGTAGGTTTCATGACTTTTAATTACACAAAATAAAAACATGGTTGGTACCTGAATGATCAACGAATCAAACTATCACCAGAGACTTGTGTAGACAAGACAGCTGTGAAGTGACGCGTGTTTGTGTGACTGAGAAAGTTTAAGTCACACTTGAACTTGAACGCAGACAACACGCGGTACAGATGGCAGACCACACATTAAGCACTTGAAAACTGTCGTCTAAAAACATTTAAAAAGTCTATTTCAGTATGACTACTATACTATAAGGACAATACCTTGTGTAAAACATTTAGCTTTGATGATTATTTTTCTACATATAATAACATCCCTTCCATGTATCTGGGTAATTATTTGATGAGCCTCAAGGTCCCAGATAAAACTACATTTCAAGGAAACTACCTACTCGCCACTCAAGAAAGAAACTTTTCTGAAATGTCATAAATCTATTTATCTCATATGTGGTGGATAAACAGATGACTAAAATACACTTCATTTGCAAGTCTACAAAAGGCTGAAAAGCACCAAAACCAAAAATCTGCACAAGGGGTACAGAGAGCATGAAGAGCAGGACACACACAAAACAAATTCAACTGTCATCACTTAATAAAGAAAACGTTTACAAACTTCCCCAACATTCAGTGCAAACAAACCAAAATCCAACCAAATCCAGTCTAAATCTATCTGCCTCCTGCACACAAAATTTCCAAATAACAATGAAAATTGTGGCTGTTCACCTGTTGTCTCGAGGGTCCAGTTACTTTAAGTGTAAATGTCTTGTCCTTTCTCCAACGCTACAGTAAGACTCACCCTTGGTGTGCTGTACTGAGCACCTGCTCCTCTTCCTGCTGTTCTGTCAGGCTGCAGCCTACTGGATTTAATTGATTAAGCCTCTCCATCCCCTACAAAGTCTCAGTTTGGCACTCCAAGGGTCACCTCAGTCAGCTGGTTCAACATTCACCTACAACAACACACATATTTCCATGTACCACAGGTTATTAATTACATAAATTACAATTATTATTATCTATGCGTTTTGTGTGGTCCAGTGAAGCGTCACTGCAGTGTTTTGAGTGTATCATATGAAAATGACTCCAGCACTTACGACTGCAGAGCCTCTGAGCTGCTCCAGAACAGAGGGACTTCAGGTGTGTGTCTAATTTAGGCAGTATTACCACCGACAACACTTTTTGAGGTTCAGTGATTTACTCACCCTTGGATCTGAGCGTCTTGAGAACACTTTACTGCTGAGCTGCATTTCTGAGTAAAGCACAGACACCCCTGAGCCAGCAGGGGGACTCTCAGTCTCATAGCACAGCCACTGCAGGGAGAAAACAAAAGGATGACCAGACAGGATGGACATCTGGTCAGCTGTGAAGGGCAGCTACACTCAATATCTGCATTGTATTGCATTAGATACATAGGCTAGTAGTAGGTTATTGTGAAATTAGTCTTTATTTCTCCAGAAATTCCAGTGACATTGGCTGCAGTCAGGACCTGTCAACACACAAGAAAGACTATAAATAAATAAGTGTGTGTCTCAATTTAGTGTCCCATGGCCTACGCAGGGTCTCAGATGCTATTCTGAATGAAAAAAGGAAAACCTTGTCATTTTAGGGTGTTGAAATTTCAAAAAAAACATGCATGCGGGAGGAGATCCCGTTGCAGCATCCAGGAATGCACCACGAAGAAGGTTTCAGCACTGCAAGACATTCATGTGTGGAAAAATGTAACAACTAGTGATCTCGTGTGGATTAAGATCTCATGTTTACAGGTGTTTCAATGTTGAGGGGGGGGGGGACTTGAAGTGTAAGCACAGTGTGTTTTCCACTTTAACTTCACTGTAAACAGAGGAAACATACAGGGGTGTGTATCCAGTCCTACCAGGCGCAGCAGCAGCTGCCAGTCTGGACTGGTGTCCTCCGCTGCGACCTGCGTTTCTTCCTCGACCTCCGACAGGGACAACATCGGTGCGTTGACGGGACTTAATGTCACATTAGCTCGCTTACAAAACCAAATGTACAAAGGCCACTCGAATAGATGGAAAATTTGCACGGTAAGAAAACGTTCATTTAAACTCTCCTTCTGGTGAAGCATCTTTACGCCCTTTCCAACGGCAGGCAAGCTAACGTTACCTTAACGTCAGAGCTAGCATTTATAACGTTTATGCTGTTGGCTAATCCTCAGGTGTCAGTTTAGTCAACCAACAATAGCTGCGTTTAAAACGAATGTATTGTTAAGTTTTACTCAGCTAACGTTAGTATCCTCTGTAGCGGGGTAAACACGAAACTGCGTGTTGGTTTAACAGTTTCGAGATGTTGGATTTTTACTCCCGCTCTCCCGTTTGCTTTGTTCTTTCCAAACTGCAAGCGGTCTAGTTCGTGAGCCCCGCCCGCCAGGACCGTCACGGTTACCGTATTCAGTACACACTTCACGAGTAAACCGACTATAGTTCACAACTAAGCGTTGTTACCTCTCTGTATACACACAGCCTGGTTATTAGCGATATATACGTGTGTCGCGATGAATTGGTTAACACACATAAAAGTACTGGTATTGCTCTAGAAAGGTGCCCAGACAGCGCCACACAAGACAAAGAAAAGATATCTGGTAACAGACAAGTTTATTTTATGATACACTGCCTACATTATCATAAATAAACAGATTAAAAATCCTTACCCACATAACCCCTGTCGTTTCTGTCCATTGTGGGAGAGCTGCCTGATGATGAATCACTTGTGTTAAATCAGCAAGGTTCAGATTAAGATACAGTATCACTTGCATGTATAACATATTGCTTTCAAATGTTACCTTAAAATGTGCTATAAAAAGTTGAACACGCCACTTTAGAAAAATATCAAAATAGAAACAAAGATGCCCCCGAAATCTTCCCGCCCCCTAACATCACCTCCAGTGAATGCCTCCTCGCTCCCAGCGGGTAAACAAACCCCCTTCAGTGTCTTAATTGTGGTAATTTGCACAGGCAGAAGTAGTCAAAAGAGTTCTGAAGAGAATAAATTGATTAACTGTCTCAAACTTTCTCCATGTGTCTTCTTTGCAGATCTGTCACGTCTGGACACATGCAGTCAGTGAGGTGGGCTATGTGGGTGCACTGCAACAGCCAATCCTGCATAAAGGACTGAAGGATCAGAAATCTAATAAAAAAACAGAACAAAAAAAAAAGCACAACAGAGCACTAAAACCCAAAGCATGTAAACTCAAATGGGCACACTGGCAGGGCTGGAAAATCAATAACCTACAAATGAACGCTGCAATTTTAGTTTCCTTCAGGAGAAATTGTCAAATGAATAGTAGATAACAATAAAAAATTGTGTCATTTAGACTCGTTTGTAAATTGACGAGGATGTTGATAAAAGGTCCCAAAAGTTTAGTAAATTTCCTTAATCCATTGACAGTCATGATCATGATTACAATACAAAATGGACAGAATTATCAGTTTAGTCATAATCGTAGAGCCCCAAATACAATGATTCAAACAGTGATCAGCCACTGGAAAAAAGTTTTTATACCTCAACCTGAACGTGGGCGGATTTTCCTCATGCAGTGACGTGACCTGATTGCACCATGTGTCTCCTCCCAGCACAGACCACATTAAAAAGTTTAACCTAAATTGACCTGAGCACCATAGAAATAATGAATCACTCTATCTAACTCTATAGCTACAGAGCAAATTTTGAAATTCATACAGAAACATGTAGACATTCTGGTATTAGTAGTAGCACTGCTTTGTGCTTGAAAATGGGAGGGCACTAAGTGCTAACAGTGTCCAGGCACTTCACCATCAGAAAAACACCTGGCACAGAGAGTTAGAAACTACAGTATGACCTTCAAAAACTACAACCATGCATGGATAAACTGACCTCTCCATTCTGCACTCATTTCTACATACAAGGGTAAATACACACAAAGACACAAACAATTCACAGATTAAAATCAACATTAAAATGAGTCTCTTCTGACTGCCACAAAACATTGTTATCCAGAAGCTACTGTTTCCTCTTGTGGTGGGAGGAAAGCTGGAGTCCAGAGAGGAGAAAGTTCATCGTTCCAATTAAATCTGTGTCCTTTGTCCAACCATGTAGGTAAAAAGAAGAGGTGAGCCAAGTTTACTGCTTGAGTTGTGGTGTGCTGTGGCAGGCGGCAGGGAGGTGGCGTGGGCATGGCGAGAGACTGCTGAGGGTCTTTACTTGCCAGCGCTCTCTGTAGCACCGCTGCTGCCGATGCCCAGGTAGGTGGCTGCGTTGTTCACAACGCCCTGAAGGGGGATGATGACGCTGTCCACGAGGCCTTTGAGGGTGTTGATGTGATTGGCATCCAGGTTCTGGTAGGCATAGTAGAGAGAACCACCCACCACAACAAGGAGCAGGAGCTTAAGCAACACAGACAGGAAGCCTCGGCGGGCTGGCGCTTTGCTTGAGCCGGTGCTGCCGGCTCTGGAGAAAGACTCAGAGTAAGAGCGGCTCTCAGTGAGGACCCTGTGCTGCACACGGGACTCATCCATCCAGTATTCACTTGGTTTGAGTGGTCGGCCGGCCGCCCCTCGGATCGGACGCCTGCAGGTCGCACTGCTCAGGGAAACAACAAAATCAAACTTTTAGGCTAGGCACACACAATAAATCTTGACTCAAGGTCCACTTAATAGATTTTCTGGAGCTTTCAACTGCACCTCACAGCCTTTTTCAGCAGATTAAATTAGCTCAGTTGTCATGGAGATGGCTGTCACATCTGATGCCAAAGACCAACCCTGAAGGAGCTTCGGTCACAGCCCGTCTCTGTTCAAAGATGGTCTTTGGCATTGGATGTGACAGCTACCACTGTTGAATAAGGATGTGAAATGCAGGTGAAAGCTCTGGGAAAAAAGCTAGGGAGTGGACCTTGATTTAATAAAAAAAAAAAAATCAAACAAGTGTTTCCAAACGTCAGGGGTGTTCTTTCATGTTCAACTTTTAGTTTAACATTTTATCTGTTTTGCTTGTTTGCTTATTGTTTGTTTTTGCAGTACATGAATCATGTGCTGGACTGTTTGAGAATCTCAATACAAGAGTAGAAGTAATAGCCAAAAAAGTCATCATCAACTGTTACCTGATGCCTGTTGGTGTGCTTATTTCATTGGCAAGGATATCTTCGACAACACTCTCGCTGACCTTCTTGGGGGTTTCTTCAGTAATTATTTCCTCCACCACCTGTCAGTGTAATATAAAAACATGTTCATGCAAACTTAAAATATACTCCTATCTCTAAGGTTGGGAATGGCTAAATGTGCCTCACCTTGGTTTGTCGTCTGCTGCTGGTTCTGACGGTAACTGGAGCTTTCCCTCTGCTCCTCACAGGCTTCTCTACCACAGGAACTGGCTCTGGTTCAGGGGCAGCAATCTCCTCTGAAAAACACAGGCAATGTAAAGACAACATTAAAACATGGCAATATCAGTACGCTAATCAGTGTTTTCCCAACATTTAGTCAGGGACCTATTGCAAGAAACAGGGTTACCAAGCTGTCTGGATAAGCTTTGCTGAATTAAAGAAAACATGTTTTAAAACATACTGAGACATTCAGGCCATTTTGGCTATGGCTATTTGTCTTGGTAAGTAATGTGAAATTTAAGCTCACCATCTTCTTTGTCACTGTACTGGTCAGAATTTGTGTTGCCGTTCTGGTTACTGTCTGCCTTGGGGAGAGCTGTGACGTCTGTAGGAGCTTCAGGTTCAGCTGGAGGCTGGTCCAAAAGCTTCTGCAGCTTTCTCTCATACAGCTTACGGGTGGAGGCTGAAAGGAGGGGAGGAAGGGCAAAAAAAGGATAACTGACATATAACACTGTGTACTTGTAACTCAAGAAGGATTTATACATTTTGGTTAAATTAAATCATATTATTTAAACATCATACTTGGACACACTCGCACTGCTTCAGGGACCAGTATTTACAAATATTTATTATATTTTCACCTAACAGTTAATTTGAGGGTTCAAACTAGATAGATAAATCAGGTAGGAGGTAGTTCAGGAACGACATAGTTAGAGAACACTGACAAGTGTCAACAAGTCTACTTATCAATTGTAAAATGTCCCGCTCAGAACATATCTACTGGTCCAATTTTAAAGGATTCTTACCAAAAATGTTTATGTAAAAAAGAAAAAAAGAAAAGTTGGCTTGCATATTGTTATTACATTTTTAAAACTCATATATCAATTTTGGTGCCGGCCTCAATCATTCAGTGTCAGTTAGGTTATAGCGACTGGTTAAATTGGATAAACTGGTCAACACAAAGACAGAGTACATACATTTTCTTTTATGTGAGTTGCTTTGTCAATTTGTTTTCACAAGTACTAAATTACTTAATAATGCCAGTAAATGTATTCCTAATCTAATTTCTCTTAAATCTAATTTTATTTCTTGTTTCTGATGTTGGAAAAACATAATAAGTCTGAGACAGCCCCCCAGGAACTCACCAACAATGGGTCCTGAGTCCACACCATGTTTTGCCAGCTGCTGTTTTAAATCTTCATCAGTGAGATCTGTCACCTCCACTTCCTCCGTGCGAGGCTTGTCTGTCTTTTTGGTGGCTTTCTGCAGAAAGATTTAAGTTACATATCATACGACAAGTCATAATAACTTACACTTGCTGTATCAACCCATGCAGACGACCACATCATCATATCACAGTTATCCACGAATTAAAACCAATTATGATCCATTTAGACAAACAAACAAAAACTTACTCTTCCAGATCGACTTTTGTTGGACACCACGGGGGCAGGTAACTCCTCGTCGCTGGAGAAGGTGTCTGCAGGTGGACTCTTCTTGCTGTTCAGTATGGTCAAGTTTTTCAGATAGAGTTGCACATACACTTCTTTTTTATGCTCTCCGCTGGGAAGTGGCACATTGTTTGCCGTAAGCTCATTCTTCAGCTTATCTTTCGTGAGAACCGACGGATCTTCCAGGAATTCAGCCATATTTAACTTTATTTTGGCTATCGTGAGCTTTCTTTTTTTGCCGCTTCCACCTAACGGAAATTAGCGCGTTCACTCGGCAGCTACGAGCAACAACACCGGGAACGTGACAGAATAGCGCTGTTGTCAAACACGACTGGCGCCTAACCCGCTGCCAATTCAGCTAGCAGGACTGAAGCGGTTTAACAAAATAAATGCCCCGTTTTGCTTCTTAGCCTAAAAGCTAAAATGTTCTCCGGTAGCTTGGATTTTTCGAAAACAGATACACGCGTGTGCTGCAAATGGAACCAATGCAAAAATCTAATTTAACCAGCTGTTATGTGACTGAATTAGCTTAGCTTCAAACCGGTCCACTTGCTTCTGTCTGTCCGCGGTCGCAACAGGGCCAAACAAAAACCAGCCCCGCTATTGGGTGGAAGACCGCAGTAAGCTCCTCTCTGATTGGCTTGCTATGAATGGAACGCTCGCAGGCCGCCGCCACAAAGAAACCGCAGGCTGTGTGTTTTAGATAACGGCTTTACATAAATCCTGGCGACAATATTTCCACTATTGTTTGAATTTACTGACGTTATTGACCTTATTGTTTTTACTAAGTAAATTAATGCGAGTTTGAATAATTCATTTGAGTCGCATTGAGAGATGAAAGAACAATGTTAATGGCGGTTTAATGGCACTGACTGTTACGCTCGGTTAAACGTGCAGTTTCAGTCTCTGCCATGTTTGATACATGATTTAATGGTTAAAACCGGTTAGCAGATATTAAAAATAACAACAGTGTATCACTAAAGGTTTTCATATTACATAATGTGGCAGTGAACGAATTTTAAGCCATTTAGATGAAATCTGCCTCTGTAACAGAAGAGGGCAGCATGAGCCACATTATTCAAAAGAAACATGGGTTTGTCTTATTTGAGGTTTCATGTTCAATTTCAAACCAGCAAGCAAGCAAACTTGATTTAACGTTATATAGCACAGAAGTTATAAAGTTTATTATAGGAAGAAGGAAATGGGATAAAAGAGCCATAAGGAGAATTAAGTGTCCACCCTATAAAATAAAATGTAAAAATCAAGAGAAAGCCAAAGAAAACAAATGGGTTTTAAGATGTTTTTTAGAGATGTGCACTGATTTGGCTTCTTTGAAACTTTGCGCGAGGCTACTCCAGAGCTGAGGAGTAACAACAGCATCCACAAGGTCTCACCATTAGTCTTCAACCTTGACCTAGAAACAGCTAGATGACTCTGTAAAGAAGATCCGATCCACTCTTTTATATGTATAAAAAAAAAAAGGACAAAAGGTGACACAAAAATCACTTTCTTCTAGCCACACAACACATACACACAAACTTGTTGTTCTAGCTTCTCCAATGTGAGCATTTGCTGCTTTTGTCTGTTTTATATTATTGCAAATTGAATATATTTGGGTTTTAGATCATTTTGTACAAAACAAGACATTTGAAGATGTTAACTTGGGATGTGGGAAACTGTGATGGATGTTTTTGTTGAAGCCTGATAATCAGACTGAGTTGCCATTTCGTTTTGACCTCATTGAATTGCTGAACAAACATGAGATGTGTGCAGCAATTCAGAGGTCTGGACCCAGGTAACATTTTCAGTATTTGTTGACATCTTATAGACTAAATGATTAATTGAAACAAATAATTGACAGATCAATCAATAATGAAAGTAATCGCAAATTGCAGACCTACACACACAGACATGGCAGTGTTTGACCACCTCCTGTCTGTCTTGGATCTCTTGGGTCTCTAACTCTGCGGTAAGGCCCCCCCTCCCTCCTGCCGTGGGGACAGTGGTTTGAGGTGGCACCATGTGGCTCCCCACCTGTCCTTCAGACCTGCCTCTCTGGGGCTTTCTGGGATGCTGCTGCAGAAACCAAGCAATTGATCCCCACCTCAGCTCCAAACCACACTAAAATACAGCACTTCAAGTATAGTTCAGCTTTTCCATAGTGCATTTGCCAATGGAGTGTAGGCATAAAAAATGTTGAGCCCTTGAGAAACACCTCTTAAGCTTTCTTTGTATGTAATTTATACAGAAAATAAGGCACAGGCCAAGAATCATAGCGAGTGCCTCTTTAAGCATAACAGTCATGGCCTCTGAAAAATGATCAAAGCTTGCTCTTTAATCGTCAACATTCAGAATGAGTTCATTTAAAATGGAATTGTTCCACCTGATGTCGACCAGTCAGTATAATAATTTCTTGACAGATGATTGTAAAATAAATCTAGAGAACAAATGAAACAAGTGGCAGAAGAAAGACAAAAAGCAATGTATGTCAGTATGTGAAAATAAACGCCTGAGTGTAGTTACTTAAGGAAATTAATGAATGTTTTATAGTGTTCGAAAAAGACAGCACATTTCAAATGAACACAAACGTTGTTCTAAAAGTGGATTTCTGATCACTTAGAAAAATGTTGAACACAGACTCCTCGGTCGAGTTTATCTTGGATTTTAAGCATTTCTAAATCCCAATTGAGCCAACCACAGAAGTAGCTTAGGAAAAGTCAACCTTTACCACCCAGAGAATGTCTGATCCAATTCCACTGACACAACAAAACACATACTTGTGAAATTAATCAAAGTTGTGAAATTTCAGCACAACGTACGATCATAGCCTTGTCACTTCATGGGCATGCATTTGTTGCTTGGTCTAGATTTACATAATAACCAAACAGTCAGCTAAATATATAATTTATTTTTTTTAAAGTTTATTTTGTCTTCATTTCACATTTAAGATTGTTACATTACTAGAGTATTTTGTTGTACCATCCAGTACTAAAAAAAAAGGTAAGTTTTCCTGCACTAATCTATCACAACAATCTCTAATCCTCAGAGGATGTTATTACTCAGTGCCAAACTAATTAAGATCAAGTCCTGGGCAGTTTCCTGTGCAAAAAGGAGGGTAGGATGCGGGCAGTGGGAGCAGTGTATTTCACAGGAGCTGAGATTTGTGTGTCCTGGCCTAGGAACAGCCATCTAGTGCTCACACAGTATATTTTCATCTGTTGACAATCCAAACTCTACTTAAAGGACACATGCTTAGTTGTAGACCTTTCTGTCAGAAGGAAAAATGAGACTCCCTCTCTGGCCCTTGTTGATGCCCATTTGGCCACCTGCCTGTTTGTATCATAAGTAGTCCTCCATATATTTGCATTACTATTATGATTCGGGCTTTTCCCGTTTTATTTGGCCATTGAGTACAGAGACGCACTTGCTCATGTCCTCACTGAACTTAAGGCAAACATAACTGTGTGTGAACTTTCATGTAGTGAATGAAGAATTTCCATTAAGTCTCCAGTGAGGCACCCATGGGATGCCATGTTGGATCATTGGGGGGAAAACTTAATGTAGGCCATCCATCTCCTCAAAAGGTAATGCAATGACATAAAAGGATCAAGACAAATTTGATCTGTTAGAGCCACTGAAAGTGCCTCTTCTGCAGTAGTTAGTGACCACTGCAGTGCAGGAGATCATTGAGCCAGTTAAAGCTGCTATAATCAATACACAGAGAATGGTCACTTTACTCTGTAGTTCCCCTCAGCTCCACGCATCATCACAATGTTTTAGCATCTTCTAGCTCATTGTTTTGGTTTTACGGCCCATTTTCATGTCATTAGGCAGCTGTTTAAGCGAAACAGCACTAAAAACCCACTGTACGCTACCTGCTCAGCACCAAACAGCAGACGTACAAAGTTAGTGACTAGCTGGTGAGCATATTGGAGCATTTAGCAGCTAGAGAGCCAGATATTTCCCTCAGGAGTTAAAATGAGAGTGAATACTGGACTTACATTCATCAGGTGGCCAGAAACATGACTCCAAATGAATGCTAATGTTGCTCCATATCTGCTGGATGTGTAAATAAGCAACTGTTCCCCAAATAAACATTGTGAGGTGATGTTAATGTTGTGTTTTCAGCTTGTTTCTACTTTACCCATGTGGCCAAAAAAAATCAGTTAATGAAGGTTAAAGGAGAACATGTACTAATGAGCTACTGTGCGCCAAACACAATTGCCAGCCTTGCCCAAACAGAAATTTATCCACTGTCTCCAAACACAGCCCTGGCTGCCCCATGACAGGGCCTTCAGGAAAACATTGCAACTCTATACTTCAGCAACTAAGGGATTTTTTTCCAGCCAACACAACCATCAAAGTGAAATTTTCTTAGTTAAGAGACAATGACACACAGTGCAATACAGTGTCAAAACACTCATCTCATTTGTAAGATTTCGGAAACCACATATTTGACTTTACTCATGGTTCACCACCAGGTAGGCCTTTTTTTTTTAACGTGCCTGACACGGCTGAACTGAATGGCCGGTGGCTCGCAACTAAAAGAGAGGGCAACCTCACACAGGTGACTGCCAGACTCTTGAGTTAACAGGAAAGAAATATTTCCGTGCTTAACTTGGCTGAAGCTCTCAACAGACCTGCCTCTGCTTAGTTTTTCTGTCCACATGGCTGAACACTGGTACCGGACCAGTATGGGAAGAGCCAAAGACTTCTCAAAAGCCTCCTGTGATGTGTCGGTAGTGACACCGCCATGCCCCTCAACTGTTTCCTCTCTTTCTCGGATGCCTGGGCTGTGAGCTCACAGGCCCCTCACTCAAGCAAGGAGTCACCATTCGGGAGCGTCAGCATTAATCGTACCTAATGAATGAGAAGTAGACAATCAACAGAGACTCAGCAGCACTCCTAGCTGCAAGTGCCAGATCAGGGAACATGCCAACAGCTCAGTGCATTCAGCATTTTATTGCAATTGTTGGCAGGACTTGAGCTCAATTTTCAATTAAGTACCAAAAAAGAAAAGGGAGTGGATTTTATAAAAGCTGACAACAAGAGACCTCTTTGGGGACCTTTGTGTGAGGTGCTTCCATAGACTGACACGACTGTGTTTGTAATTTCCTTACTGGTCCTTCTGGTGTCAAGTTATTTTAAGTAATAGCTCTCAGCTCTACTGCAGCCAGGACACATTCCCCAAAAACCTGGTACTTCAGCTGATATGATCTTATTTATTCAATCTTGAAAACTTAAACTCTTAGGCCTCACACTGCCTCGCTGCCTGAATGGACTTTAGCTGGATCTACATCAGAACTATTTGGTCAGTGGACTATGGGGTGCACCATGTGGAAAAGGCACTTGTCGTCATGTTTACTGTCCTTCCAGGAGGCAGTCTCGATGGTTCAGCTCTTGTAGCAGCTCATAGTTTTGGGTAGTAAAACACCAGGGGCCTATCGATGCTCTGAAGCCTCACAGCGTGGCTCATCCGTGCCAGCGGTAAAGGACAAATGTGCCAAAGTCTGCTGGGTTTGGCTCTTTTCTCACCCCCTGGCTTCCAACATCGATGTATCCAGCTGAGGTACAATAATTTGACACCTCTTAAGCAGCTGGACCCTTTAGCGTGACAACCACTGCTTTGTTTTATATTCCTGCGTATTTTGAACGCAATCAAAAATTACAGTCAGCAACATCTAAACTGTGTTTTTATCCACGTTGGACTTTTGCCCCTCCCCGCCCCCTTCAATCTCCTTTCTCCCTCCCTTTCCTATGTGGGATTTAACGTACACTTTGTGGTAACCTTGCTAAGTTATCAATTTTTTCTATGTTCTCTCACACTGAATAAAGGCTTGTTTCTCTGTGCCTGCTTGTTACGACTTCAAGGACAGCTCCCTCCATCTGGCATTAAGTATTCCTGGTGCCAGTGTCGGGTTAACTGACACTCCTGCACTTAAACTAATGGCAGCGAGCAGTCATCTCCCATGAGGTGCTCACCTTGGAAAAAATCACCCAGCTCCCTCATCCTCAATCATAGTGGTGCTCTCGCCACCCACTGAATGAAACCATGGGCATGAAAAGAGGGATTGTTTCACTATTCAGGCATATATGAGGGCAAATGAAAACATGTAATACGCATGTCCTGTCTTGGATTTGCCCTCCTCCCGAGTTCAGTGAGACGTTGAGAAGTGGGAAGAGTAGAACAGCATGCAAACAGAAAAAGAAGGAGTCAGCAAATCGTCATTTTCATTAGGAAGGAAACATGCAACCCGATTTCTTAAGCAAAGGAAGCAAAAATCAAGTAGAAGTAAATGTAAAAGTCAAGTATTAAACATTTAGATGCTCAAAAGAATACTCTTGAGAACTTTAGATGTAGACTAGAATGTTGGCACCGGGATGTAGGGCAGAAATCCTGTATTCTGATAAACAAGTAGTGTCTCGTCTATCTCATTATTTAGTCATTTCTGACTTGCCGAGTTTTGACTATTAAAGGGAGCCTGTAAATTAGTAACTTTGACTGTGAATTACTTATTCTGTCCTGCATCTTCAATAAAGTGCAGATATTGTTGATGGTCTGGACTGAGAGCTGTTTCACATGTTATTATGACTGTCTGTATGCATATTGGTCACCATTTTCAGTGTACTGATCCTATCACCTTCTCTCTATGCTGCTTGGTAGATGTGTGGCAAAATGATGTCTCTGATTGGATTTCCCAGGACCCATCTTCTTATTTTACCACATTTCCTTCAGAGATAGACTATTTCCATCCTAGGTAAGCTGTTAACATAAATATCTTGTACAGGTGAGTCCAGGGCAAAGAGAAGCACCTCTCAGACCACAGGAGTGCAGCATCACCACCCGTCCTCCTCTGAACCCCCTTCTCAATGGAAACCTAAACAGCTTTTTAAGAATGAAGAGGTTTTTCAGTTTGTTGCTAAATATAGGCCAGCCCGGTGGGAGGTGGCAGGTTCCAGAGCCATTTTCAACAAAGATGAGCCCCAGGTCCTGCCCAGGGCCCAGCGGGTGGTGACTGCCGGTGGTCCGCCTTTCTCTTATGCACCGGCTATTAAGTAAACACTGCAATCCTGCGGTCAGCTACAGCATGGCAACGAGCGAAAGGACTCACTGTGCAGTCACACACAGCTATGGTGTGTTGTCTCCTCCGGCCTACTCAATCTTGGCTCCTCCCCGTCACAGAGGCCTCGGCAGGGGTCGAGGGCCAGCGTCAGACCTTGATGTGTGATCCCAGAACCCTGCTGGGAACTCCTGGTGGGGGCAGTGTTGGACTTCACCCTCTGGACCCCTCTGATGGACCATTTTCCATCTGGAAAAATAAGTCTAAATTAAGAACATTATCATGTTTACTGACATTATGCTAATTCATTGTTTTTACAGAATCTGTCAGGACGGAGGATCTCAAACATTAATGAAGCATGATGAGGCTGTGATGGATATGATTTCACCATTAGCAGTGAATTGTGAAAGGTTTAACTTTCATTTAACATTCATCAAGGAGAAAACTGGAAAAATAATAATCATACACATATTATCATTACAAAGGGAATTATAATGAGGAAGGAATAAAGAATAATAATGTGATTTCTACAGTGAGATAATTTAAATGGTTAATCATTCAAAAGTTGAGCGTGTTAAGGAATAACAGCCAGAAATATCAGGTTCAACCAGGAAATATCTGAAATCTGAATGTTTTTATCAGAAGGGCAACCTTTCCAGGATAGTATGCCATTAATCATCAGGATCACATCCAATAAAGTGCCAGATTAATCAACACAGAGGAAAACTGACAGCCCCGGTCCTTATCCACTGAGGAAAATAAGGGGCAACAGGTAGGCCTTTATCCATTGAGCTCTGTTCTTGCATTGCTCCCCTATACACGAAGATCATAATTTGGGGAGTCTCAGCGGCTACCTGTAAGGACCACAGGGGTGGCAAATAGCAGGGCTGTGGCTTTCTGAGCTTCTTAGTGGTGCGAGCAGAAGGATTTACGGTAACTCTCAGACAAGCGTTCACAGCTTGGACTCTTGGCATGGATTCGATATTGTCCCTGGCTGAGCATCAAACCCACTGAACCTGAGGTCCAAAAGTACCTACACAAAACCCTGGGATGTTTGAATGATAAATCGCCGACATTTAGTGGCAGAACAAAAAATATTGGCCTTGCTGGGGATATCAATTTTAATTTTAATTCACAGTGAGAGCGCATACTGGGTGGCTTGATTGACCAGAGATCGGCTTCTAGTTTAATTGACAAGCTCTTCTCTTTCAGGTGAGGATATGAGTTTTCCTGCAAATTCAGCACAGGTGCAACAGTAAAAGGCAACCCTGCAGTGTAAGAGGTGAAACAATTGCCAGTGGGGGTGATATTGAATATCAACCATGATTTGAAGCGCATTGACCAAGTTATCTTAAAGTTCATGTCCAGTCATTTTGGGACACATAATCTATTTCTCTGTGTAACTGGACTCTTTCTCAGTGCCTGCCATTGCCAGCACTTCTGGTTTTGATAAAAAGAGAAACCGGTTCCATGAGATTTCCTGAGCGGAGTTCAAATGATAAAACCATGTGGCAAAAATAGCTCAAGAAGTTAATACATCTGACATGCCGAGAAGCATAATGGATCAATTCAGTAATCCGTTTTGTTTTTAAGAAGGATTAGCATTGAAATGTTTTTGAAATCATTGGTATCTTATGTGTTCAGCATCTTATACAAGGTTAATGTCGAATCTTATTAATGTGCTGACTGCTGATTATGCCAAGAGGTGCTTTATAAAGCCACAGGACTGAATTTAAGGTCAGAGAGGATGCACTGAGCCAAACACACCAACCGCCACCCTGGAGAAAAAAGCCATGGTGCTAATATTAGGGGGAAGACTGATTACAGTGCTACTATTAGGTT
The DNA here is from genome assembly GCF_043641665.1 of Enoplosus armatus. Taxonomy (NCBI): domain Eukaryota; kingdom Metazoa; phylum Chordata; class Actinopteri; order Centrarchiformes; family Enoplosidae; genus Enoplosus; species Enoplosus armatus. The sequence continues at coordinate 14,305,842 of NC_092185.1, forward strand.
TTGGCATCGATTTTGGTCCAAAGTAGGAACGCCCTCGGCACTTCTCTTTGGTGTCCATGCCCTCAATCCTCAATGGCACACTACATGATATTATGAAGAGCCAGACCAAACATGCCGAGGCAGACCACAGGGTTACTCACAGCCCCTGCACATTCTTTTGAGGCTGAAATGTGACCCGGTCCTATTTTTCAGCAGCTTGTCAGACTCAGTGTGGTGCAGGGAGGTAAACTAGGAGGGAAAACTGTTGTCACCTTTCTATAGCCCTTACTTTTTCTGACTTACAAGATGGCAACCTCGGGTGTCAAAATGAGACCAGATGGGTGGGTTGTGCTGGCAGCCACTGCGGATATGGAAAGCAAAGATGTACTTACAGCATCAGCAGTGGACAGTAAATGGAAATTACTTTATTGGTGAAGCTTTGCAAGTTGACGGACACACTCTGGTAAAGTAATAAGTGTAGTAACCACATGCATTAAGACATATAATGCCATATGTGAGACTCAAATTGAAGTGACAACATAATGATTTGGGGTGAATTCAGTGAAAATCTTTGCAAGCCAAAGCTGTGCATGTCCAGCTGTGTGTAAGATGCTTAAAACATTGCTGTCCTGCTCCATTTCCAAAAACATTTTTTTCTATTTCCTGCCTCTATATAGTTGGAGAGCTAAGTCTTTGTTGGACGGCATCATCAGAGACTTGGACTGGAAAACACTGTCGGGCATTCAATATGTCCGAGCTTGTCATCAGATGAAGCTCATTTTGAAAAATGCTTGTTATGACTGCAGCTGACCATATCCACCCACTCTGTGCCCAGTGAGAGGGACAGCGAGGAGGAAGTCTTTCAGTCAGCCAGGTCGTACTTCATCTCAGCAGGCTATTGAGCTGCTGGACGATGGACAGAGCTTTAAGTGAAACTTTGCACACCTGAAACCTGCTGGTGACACAATAGGAGAAAAGCAGCAAAACATTAGGAATACCTGAGGTCACCACAATTTAACAATGCATTTACTTGTGTTAAAATGTTATGATTACAGAGTTTTTGAGCATCATATTTACCCTGGTTCCAGACCTTTGAATAGCTGTTTACATTTGTTTCAGTGATTCAAAAAGGTCTGGTGTTGTGCTTATCAACGGCTCATTATCAACTGAGCCAATCAAAGTTTGTAGGCAGGATTAAGAATGTCGATGCCACCTTCCTGTACCAGAGCCAGAAAAAAGGGACAGGAAAAACTGCCACTAAATTGGTAACAACTGTGAATGAGATTGACACAATTTACAGAAATAACTCTTAAATCAGCATATTTCTTTGATGAAAAACGATTAAGTTAACGACTTGTAGCAACGATGAGCTTGAAAACAACAATGGTTCCGAATTTTGTCAGAACCATCAATCACCGGTGCAACCAAATACTTTTTCACATTCACACACTCTAATTTTCACTCTCATATGCAGTGAAATCATTAAGGAGAGCAGCACTGCAACACTAGCAGGTTCAGGTGGACAAAACACAGTAGAGACACTGATTCTTCAGAAGCAGCTCTGTACATTTCTTCGTAATTAAGGTAACTCGGATATGACCTGAACGCAGTGTCTGTTACATAGACTGACTTCAAAATACCTTTACTATTATTGAACTTCCTTTAGCGATTTCCCACATTTCCCAAAATATGTTACATTGTCATGCATTCTGCTGTTGGTTTTGTTTGGAGAGACAATTATAGTGATAGTGATAGGACAGCAAAAGCAAGACAAAAAGCATGTTTTTCTGGTTCAAAGAGCATGAGAGTTGGGTCACTCAAAACACAACATGTCTTGTGGCTGCAATGCATGCTGGACTACTGAGGTGGCTGTTAGAGAAGAAATGGTATCTCTTCTTCCTATAATGGATTTCTCCCTGTAACATTGTTGAATGTTGATGCAAAATCAAAAATGAAACCCTTGCGCTTTATTACTTGTATTAGTGATGCTTTTGATGGACACATGTCGTGCTGTCATACTCAGTTATCCAGTCAAACTGGCAGTCAGTGTGATGCCCTGTGGGCCACTTTGGGCCCACTTATCTGCAGGAATAAGAATCACAATGTTTTCATTTTAAACATGAAAGACTGCTGATCAGTCTATACTGTTCCTTGCCATTATGAATAGTTCCTCTAACTGCAGGTTTCCTTCGGTCACAAATCTACACATTCCTCCCTCTGAGAGCAGCCACAAAAGCAGTTCACCTCCTCATTGACCAAAACTCACTGTGTGAGTTTAAAAAAGGGCTTGACTCTCCAAGAAACACAGCCAACTTTACCACTGAAATAGATTTCAATAAATTTTAATTTCCGCAGCCACTTTTCCCGCTCTTGAGAACGTAATGAATTAGCAAACAAAAGCCTCAAAAGAATTCCCTCCCATTTCTCTTTTCTCAATCAATTACCGTTGACCACACAAGGAAAACAAAAGATGGCAAGTTTATTTTTCTGTGGTGGGGCCGTTTCAACAGAGTGATTATTCACTGACACCACCTTCAAAGGTTCCTCAATCAAAGGTTTCAAGCACCACTGATAGTACTCAGCTACAGTGGGAACATTCCAGTACTGTGTATTACATTGTCACATCATAATTAGTGGAAGGGTATGTTTTGTATATTTTTTCATAGAAAAAAGTAACATCTGTAAAGTATTTGTCCAAGAAAGGTTTCAGTGTTGTAAAGCTATGCCAATCAGCTTTACAGCGCTCTTTAAATGTATGATTTCAAGCTACTAATGAGGTTATTATTGTCATTTTTTAGACAGTTGTATACAAAAAAGCATATTGTTCATTATGTGATCATATAGAAAATTATATTATTACAGCAGCAAACACAGCACCTGGTTCCACACCTTTAAATCGCTGGCCAAATCTAGATTGTTTCAGCAATTAGGTGAAAACAAATGACAATTCAGATTAGCAGGCTAACAAACACCATACAGCAAGAAAAAAGTTAGTTAAATTTTATTTATGTAGCACTTTTCACAACCAGGGTTACAAAGTGCTCTACAGTTACAAAGAAAAGGCTGATAAAAGGTTTGAATAAATATTTAAATCAAAGACAAGCAAAAATTATTAAAGTCGAGGAACAAAATCATCGGGGCAAAGGGGCATCAATAAAATGTAATTGGGAATGAGCAGGTGTTGAAATGAGATTTAAAACACTCCCTATATTGTATAACCGGGAAGTGATCACCAATATGCCATACAAAACAAGCACATACTGTAAATAAAACACATATATACGTTGAATAATAATAATAAGTATATGGGAAATGGAGAAATGTTTGGATTTGTTGCATTTTATTGCTCTGGCAGAGACAGGCTTATTGCAGAAAATGCTTGTGTGTTTGTTTGTGTGTGCTTGTATAACTGTGGGGGTATATATATATGTGTGTGTGTGTGTGTGTGTGTGTAAGTGGCCTGTGTGTGGCCAGACTCGCTGGGCTGATCTTGGCCCCTGGCTGTTGCTGGCGTTCAGCATGTCTGTAAAGAAACAGCTGGAGGCAAAGCCAACACCAGTCCCGTTCAGGAGCTGGGCCCTGCCAGCAGCGACAGATTCCAGAACTTTCCATGGTCCCGCGTCGCCATGCCAACAGGTCTTGGCACGGCACAGCTGTCCTGATCTGCACACCTGGCCCACCAAGAGTCCAGAATCACCTCTCCTGTCACTGTGTGATGAACAGGTCATTTACAACCCAAGTGTTTGTGTGTTTTTAAGAGTTATGGGCCCAGGTAAAGAAAACACCGTGGCAGTGGACCTCCTGTGTGTTGCCCTAATCAAACAGAGCTGAGGACCTTTGCACTGTAGAATAGCCGGGCTTGAATTTGTTTCAGACTTGTACTGTGGAAAACCCACACAGAGGGATATTCAAAAAGAAACTGCATTATGGAAATGGAGCTCGATAAAGATTTGTTCTGTTTGTCTGTGATAGTGCCACTGAGTTTTGTGGTTTCAGCTTTAAGTACCAAGCCTGGGGAAAATACGAATATCTGACTGCAGTATACAACTTTAGAAATATTTGAAATTCAGTCCTCACAAATGATGTGGCATATTTGTCCTCTCAAATTTCAGATTTAGGATGTCTACGTTTTAATCTATTACATTCATTTGGCAGACACCTTTGTCCAAAGCGGCTCACATTTTTTCCCAACACCCAATTCAGGTTTCAGTGTCTTGCTCAATGACACTTCGACATGTAGACATGTAGAACGAGGTATCAAACCACCAACCCTACGATTAATGAGCTCTACCACCTGAGCTGCATGAGTAGAAGTGATTTGTTCTACTGGGGGACAAAACAATGAATCATTTAGAACAAATACAAGAAAAACTGGGTATTTTGCAGGAGCAGCAACAGCTTTCATGTCTGAACAGACAGAAATTAATAGAAACAACAAAAACTCAAAAGTTAGAAACAGATTGACCACTTGATGACAAACAACAAAAACAGGAATTTTAGATTAAAAGCCTGGACAGAAAGGTGAAAACAAATGTTGATAATTAAATGCATGAGGTGTGCTAACTACAAACTCCCCCAAAGGTATTTTATGTGAAATACGGTCATTATGTACTGTGTACTACCTTTCATTGTGCCCTGTTATGGTAAGTGGTTGGTGGGTTTGACTGACAGAGGATCAGAGTGTACAAAGTAAAGTATTAACACCAAAAATTATACTTGGTACAGTACTTGAGTTAATATAACGTGTTACTTTAAAATAAGGGGTTAAATGTACACCACCCTTTTGTTATGCAGTTATGTTAAAATGGGACATTAGAAAGCCAGAGAATCAGTGAAAGTCTCTCATCACGTCTGTTTTGCAACATAAGAACAAAATAATCACAGTAACTGTGAGTACTGCATCTATTCATTTTATTTTGTTACAGAACATGAAGACCAGATGATACTGGACCTTAAAAGATTTTAAACTAATCATATCTGAAACATGAATTTACTCCCTGGCTGAAGGAGTACAGGACAGTAGGTTTTGATTTAGTTTTAAGGATATTTTGTTCCCTGCTAGTCGTGCTGAGCACAAACGGACTAGAGCAGCTCTTACTGCTGAAACATTACCTTCCCAGGAGGTATGTTGACAGAATATGAACCATGAAACACTAATCTGACAACCAACATTTGTGGACCACACAATTGAGATATCAAATATCCCTAATCTAATATCAAGTGAAAAGTGATAATTTAATCATGATATTGCAGTTGAGACCCGACACAAGTCACAAGCTTGAGCGCTGTCAATAAGACAATTTTCTGTTCAGCAACTTCTCTATTTCTTCGGCCGAGAGATTCTTTGACAGCATCTGGGCTGAAAACTCTGTCGATGTGCATGCTCTTGAGTCAGTTGTGACTAGCCACTCTAATTCAATTATGGAAAAACCATTTCAAAACCTGATATTTAAGGAGGAAAAACAAGAGGTTATGCACATCATGAAAATGCACATTTCACCTGGTGTATCTTGGCTCGAGATTTTTAAAAGGAGCCAAACTTTATTGCCATTGGAGAAAAACTGGTAATTTTTGAAGTGGTGTGTGTGTGAGAGGGATTATTTCTTGCTCTGTCTCCCTGGATATAGTTGGAACCCATGATATCTAACTCTAAACTTACACACAAACACACTCTCACACATTAGGGGTGGAGTACGGAGAGAAAACATGATTTGTGTATGGATGTCCGGCATGTGAACATTTTGATTGATGGGCAGCTAAAGAACACAGGCCGATCCTTATTAGTGGCTGAAGGCTGCCAGCTCTGAGGGATGCGTGGGCATGTCCTCCTTGGTAAGTGATCAGGTGTTTGACTCTGTCTGGTAGGAAGGAAGTCCTTATTAATGTTGAGGAGAAGGCCGAGGCTCAGCAACCTCAGGCATGCCCGCCCACACACACACACACACACACACACACACACACACACACACACACACTCCCAACCAAACAGCACAGGACTGCTCTCACTGTGGTTCATTACTGTAGAAGAGAGCCGGTGTGCTCTTACACGAAAGTCCTGATTGGGAACAGATATCTACAGCTGTGGAGGTGTTAAAATAAATCTATCAACATCTTTTACTGTTTTTGCCCCTCAAGTACTTTTCTGGCCTTTGTTTGATCAAAATATTTTTAACCTGCATTAACTGAGTTTTTGGCCCCTTGGGGGCAGCAACACAAGGTGTAAACACAACATTGACATATTATCCCCATATAAACTTGTTGTGATGAACATGCTAGAAAACAGTTGCATGTTTACACATCAAGTAGACGAGGAGCTACATTAGCATCCATTTGAAGTTGTGCTTTTGGCCACCTGGTGAACTTAAGTCCAAAATATACTCTCTTTTAGCTCTATTTTGTCTCCGCCAATTCCTTACAGGAATAGTTCCACATTTTTATTAATTTTCTTGTCAAGAGTCAGATTAAAAGATTGATACCACTTTCATGTCTGCACAGTAAATATGAAGCTAAAGTTAGCTTAGCTTAAAGATTGGAAAGAGCTAGCCTAGCTCAGCCCTACTAGAACCTTTAAAGCTCACTAATAAACATATTAAACCTTGTTTGTTTAATCCATGAAAAGACAACAAATTGTGGTTATATGGGGGTTATGTGCTGGACTATCATGGCTTAATATAAATATATAATATAAATATATAAATATAACACTTTTAATATAAAGTGTTAATTAGTGATCTTTAGAGGTGCTGGCAGGCAGATTGTGTTACTTTCGGAGTGAGCACGGCTAGCCAGAAAAGACAGAAAAGTGGTCTCAATCTTCTCATCTAACTCTTTGTAAGAATATCTGGCTTTTCAGCTGTCAAATGCTCCATTATGCTCCTCAGCTAGTCGCTAACTTTTGTCTGTCTGCCGTTTGGTGTTGGACAGGTTGTGTGCAGCGCCCTTTTCACTGAAAATAGCTGTCTGCTGCGGCTGGAAATGAGGTCGGTGAGAGCGGTGGTGAGAGCGAACCAAAACAGTAAAGTTATGGTCCATAAAACCAAAACAATGAGCTGAAAGATGCTGAAACGTTCCGTATAGCTGAGGAGAGTCGGGTGATAATTCTCCATTCTCTAAAAGTGACCCCTTTTACATACAAGTAGTCTTGTGATATTAGCACAGCTTTAAACTCTGTATCTTTAAACTTTGCAAGCGTTATTTCTGGACTGGTGTGGAATGCCCCTGTCCCTTCAACGTCGTGGACAGAAAAGCCAGCGACCTGTGAAACGAACACATCACACCTACACAGCCACTTCACTCCCACCATTAACACTGAACTTAAAAGGTCTACAACAGCTCTTTTCCCCCTGTAATCCATCTGCACCACAAAGCTCAACTCTCCTTGGGGACAGTGTAATATAAATATATTCAGCATGCCTCAGTATTTCCAAAGCCACCCACACAAGCCATACCCCATCTGAGAGAAAGGGGATCTAGGTCTGAATCAGACCCGCTTTATTTACAACTCTTACAAAACAAACTTTTAAAAGCTAATTCCCTTTTGCTCATGCAGTGGAGAGGCAATGAAAGCCCGGCCTTATATTACAGGGTTGTGAGACCGTAGGCAGCACAAAACAAACAGTTGTGAGCTCTGCCTTCCTTCCTTTGCTTTACAAGGGGATGCAGATTGGAGAAATATGTTGGCTGTTGTGAGCAAATCCGCTTCATGGATTTGGACTGTTGGAAAACCACAGTCGGACAGAAAACAAGCCGCCTGGCCAGAGCCCATGTTTGAATTACACTCAGTGTTGATTTATCTTCTGCCCAAAGTATGTAATCGAATGTCTAATGGACTCACTGTTCATTAGTGAATTAACACTTATGAACAGTTACATCATCAAGGCCGAGCACGTGTTTTCAATTTATGAAAGAAAAAGTTATTTTTGAGTTTTTGCTCAGAGGGTGGGGATATTTTTCTCTGTATGGACCATTCTGAAAAATACAGAATTACAGAACCAGTGACATCAACAAAAGGTCAAGACCAGAACACCTCTAAAACAATCTTGTGAATATTTAAAGGGAACATCATAAACAATTTTAAATGACCAATCCATGAATGTGATACTGTGGCCTGTGTTGAAATATTTTCATCCCAAACTAATCATAATGCTATCACAAGCTTAGTTTTCTCAGCTCCATGGACAGAACCTGATGTTTGACCTATATGTTGTGGGCATTTACTACATGTTCTTGAGCTTGACCAATAATACCTCAATGTGTATAGTGCTACAGTTTTACAAATGTATAATATAAATAAATATATAAATATATAATTTTAATTATATGTCACTTTACTGTCAGACCTTTCTATCACAGAGGAGAGTTAAAGAAATTGTGTTTTTATTATTTTTCCTGTCTTGATTTTAGTATCAGTCTGATTTTAATTAGTTATGGTATTTTTTGTTCAGTGTGTTTTTTTAAGAGGCATTTTACTGTATTTATTAGATATAGGTTCTTATTTGTTCCTAGACAAGTCTGTTATAGTGTAGCTCTGAGGAGACATACATGAACAGTGCCCTCTCTCATTTGGTAATTTTATTAGTGCTGCTCTCATTTATTGTGTCTCACAGGAAAAAATACTGACCGAGTTCATGTAATTTTAAATGTCTGTCTGTCTGTGTTTGGTAAAATCTTCAGTAACAAAAGATTCTGTAAAACAGCATGATGTCACTGTTCACCACATTTGACTATTTTAGCTTTATAAACCAACTGGAAAGCATTTTCAATAAAATAACAAATCCCATCTTTGAATATTACAGATTTAACAGTTCCTTTTATAAAGAGAGTTCTGCTAAACGAGACCACGTACTGAACCCTACCAATTAATAATAACTTATCAAACATGACATATCCCATCTCTATTTAGCACCAGTGAGTCTGACAATGAAGTGGCTCCTTCTGAAATGTCCTTTGAAATAGCCATAAAAGTTAATTTTTGCTGCACTTTTCTTTGTGTATCCCATTTGCTGCTGCAGTGACCCAGTTTCATCTTGTTATTTCTTATCTTGTCCTTTGGATTCACCTGTAAGATGATTTATCCAAAGTGTGCCACAACAAACCTTTTTCCTAACCATCTCAAATAGGGCTGCGACTAACAATATTTTCATTATTGATTAATCTAATTAATCTACACAAATTTCCTTGATTAACTCATCAATTGTTTCGTCTAGAAATAGAAAATCTAAACCCAAAACTCAAAGAAATTTGGTTTACTATCACGTCGGGTAAGCAGCCAATCATCACATTTAAGAAACTGGAACAAGGAAATATTTAGCATTTGTGCTTGAAAAATGACTTAAATGATTAATCTATTATTAAAATAGTTGCAGACATTTGTCTGTCGATCAGCTATTAATCGACTGATTGTTTCGGCTCTTTATCTCTATTCTAAATGAGGAAGTCAAAACATATTTAATCATTATTAAATATAATTTTCCAGTCTACCAATTAAATTACTTTAACTCATGTTGTACTTAAATCAGATTAAGTGTGTATAATCCACTAAAAGTCCCCTCATTTTCTTTAAAGCTATTCTTGCTTAATAATGTATTCCACAAAGTTTGAGACTTCCTATTCTCTGGTTGGCCTTGATATCCTTTCATGTTCACACAGCTCTAAAAAGTGTACAGTGTTCTCCAGTTCTCTTGGAGAAGCAGAAAATTGAGAGGTAAAAACTGAGGCCGGGGATCGCTGTGCCAGTCACTGTGCCCTGGTGAGCACGAAGCGGGTGGCCTCGCTCGGTGCAGGATAAAGCTGTCCAGAGGCTGCCTTCAGCATCCGTGTCTGTCTGCCAAGCGCTGCTAGCATGTCCCAGGGTAGGCTGGGAGGACAAGACTGCTCAACAAGGCCTCTGCATTGAGTGCAGTCCATTTAAAATAACCTATGGATAAATAAATACAGGACCTAAGTTCACTGTACAGTAATTGGTCAGGAAACCAACAGAGACAAGCTCATTTACAGTAAATGGATCAGCTTTGAGTCGGTGAAGTGCACTTGGCTCGCACCGCGCATTATAACGATTTGGAAATTTCAAGTGAAGCATTTTTTTTCTTCAGTGTTTAAATATTCACTGAAATGTCTTACAGATAGATTTTTTTTCACTGGCAAAACAAAACTGTATCTGAGTGTCAGAGCACAAGTAAATCTAGAATGATGTTAAATATAGAAACATGACAGCAAGTGCTTATAGATGATGTAAGAGCAAATTAACACGCAAGGAAAACAAGGGGAGTCTCACAAATTCTGATATTCCTTCGGCTTCTGCAAGTAAACTTGTTTTACTTTTCAAGGACATGAAGAAACATGAACACAGTGTCTCTCTCTCTCTCTCTCTCTCTCTCTCTCTCTCTCTCACTCTCACACACACACACACACACACACACACACCCACAGTGGTTAGTCTGGCCAACCTTGTTGACCCATTGGCTTAGCTGTGGTTGCACGCTGGACGCAAAGCACTCATTAACGATTTGAGCCTGCTCTTCACTTATGCAAACAAACAGACTCAGCCCGTTATTACCGTAACACCATGTGTGTGTGGTCTCCTCAATCAGACCTCTATTCTCGATTCTTCAATTTTTGCCAGGCAACGCAAAACGGCACGATTTGTCAAGCGAGTAAAAGACGTGGAGCACGCAGACTTGTGGCATGTTTCAAAGAGGTTCGCACACAGGCGGACACACTTTTCATCAGCCTCAAATACTGCACAGTAGTTGTTGCAGTGGGCAGGAGTCTGTTCCACAGGCAATGCCACGGCATCACCACAAGCCACAAAACATAAAACACCACAGTAGGTTTTATGTCGCGTGTAAAATGCCATCATAACCGAGAACCCCTCTCCACCAGCTCCACTTTCTCCCCTCAGACAGAGCTATCTTTACATGGACGAGCAGTGCGGAGTCTGACTGTAAGCTCTGCTGTGTGTGTTGCTTGGCAGCCGGGCAGAAGTTTATGGTAATGTTTTGGGTGATAGGTCAGGGGCAGGAGGGTGGCGGCCATTGGTGGTGGCTGTGTGGTGACTGTGTGGGGTTTCAGGCTGCGTCCAGCTGGCCTGGGGTCTGCCTCTGAGGTCAGGAGAGTGAGAGGGGGGCATCAGACATGGGGCAGCTTGTGGTTTGGGTTTGGGGGGGGGGCAGTAAGGAGTAAGGAACCCCCCCCTCCCCAGAGCCTGGAGCACAGGGCCACTGCAGAGAGGCCACAGTCAGACACCCCACCATCAACATCTGCCAAGAGAGAAATGCTAATGTGGTGGGCACCTCATAAGGCCAGGTCAAAGACTCGGGCTTTGGACATGTTTTTCTGCTTTTTGAATCACTCTGAATCACATCTTGGGCATCAAACACACAGTTTGATCGTAAGATGAACAACATTTAAGTTTTTCACTCGAAACAAGCTCTAACATTGAATAGATGAGTGTAAAAACACTCCAGTTCCGATGAGAGTCGAGCTGTGCCAGGCAGGAATCATTTCATCTTAGAAATACATTTTACAGGCAAAATGTCCAGTGGCAGATATTTCCTGTCTGAAAAATAATGATTTAATGTACCTGTGCTCTAGACTGAGTCTGGACAACATGCTTTTGTCCAAGTGGGACCTCCCAAACTCACTGTCTCCAAGAGCTTGACATTTATGATTAACATTTTAAAAAAATCCAGTTGTAAATAAGAAATCAGCCCCAAAGCGCTACCTGAGGAGGATTATCATATATCAAGCAGCAGAAACAGAAACAGACAAATCTCGCAGCTACTTTCAGATCAAGTAAATGCGTGACAGAGTAGGGCATGTTTGGCTAGCCCTGAGCAGGAATTAGGTAATGTTCAGGATGTATGCCTCTTAGTGTGGAGCAGTGACCCTTCTCTGACATCCTGACTAAACCGTCCATTGTGCATTGTGGCTCAAAACCTAAAAGTCTCCATTTGCTGTTGGAAACATCGACTCAAAACCTGTAAATTTAAATGTAATATAATGGAAGTAAAATGTTGTAGTAAACATTAATGAGAAATGTATTATCTCAGTAACTAAGAGCTACATCTACAGTATCAGTGGGATTCAGGTTGGACCACAATAAAGCAACTCATATACATATTTGAGATTTTCTTTATGAATTCTTTTAACATTATAAAGCTGAAACAATTAGTCAATGAATTGATGAGTTGATCGACAGAACATTTATTTGCAAGTAGTTTGATAATCAGTTAATCATTTCAATAATTGTTCAAGCAGAAATGCCAAATATTCACTGGTGCTAGCTGCTCAAACGTGAGGATTTGTTACCATTATTTGTCATATATGATAGTTAACTGAACGCATTTGGGTTTTAGACTGTTGGTCAGACAAAACAATCAATCTGAAGACGTCCTCTTGGGTTTCTGCAAATTATGACTATTTTCTGACTTTTCGGAAACAAAACCATAAGTTAGTTAGTTCAGAAAATAATTGGCAGATTGATCAATTATGAACAATAAATACACGCAGTCCTAAAGTAGTATTAATATAATAACTGATATGGCTAACATTGTCAGAAATGTCTACATTTACGTGGATTCAATACCCAGCGCAGCACCACCTTCAGGAAATATTTTGGAATAAAATTGTGTGCACGCTGTAAGTTTTTAAATGCAATCATTGTCACAATACATGTGTAGAATATGTCACCATGACTTTCTTTAATCATTTAAATATTTGCATTTACTCCAGAGATAAATGGAAAATATGTTGTTCAGCCAGAGAAACCAAAACCTGCTTGCTAGCTTTTTCTTTCTTGGCAGATGGAGTTTGTTCTAAACACAGGTCTGTTTCACCCCACAGATAACACACACTGAGGCTGGTTTGGTTATCACACAGTGATCTCATGGAAAGCTTAGCCAGTTGAATTCCATCTAACCTGCACTTAAAGGTAAAATGTTTATGTTTACTGTATTTTAATGCATAATTTTACTGTGTCCCAAAGTCAATTTGATGAAGAGCTTTATTCTTCAACTGATGTCACTGTAGGGCGTCCAAGTTTAATGTAGCAAAACCTGCTCTTAAAAAGTAACACATTTTAAGCACCAATAAACCACCAACCGAAAAGAAAACAGAGTGCATCAACTTTAAATTTCCTCTCCTGAGCTTTTATTAATAAAACGCTGCCTAAGTAGCAGAGCTGTTGAAAATGGCAGAACCAGAAGAAGCTAAAGGGGAATAAAGAGCATTCCTGGGATGACAGTTATGATTGGTAGGTGTGAATGATTAGAAGAAAACCCTTCCAACAGCCCACAATACGACATTATGAAGCACGCCACAAATGAACTCACTGAAACGGCCCCGTACAGTAACTCACCGTTAAAAAACCATTAAGAGGGAAAAGTAACTCTGCAGAAGTCATTTTTCAAGTGAGGTTTTCCAGGATAACAAACCTGAAGTTCTCATGTGAACAAATGGCCAAGCGATCAAAGCCTTCATAAAGCATCATAAAGGGACCATTATCAAATACACTGTAAAACCTCTGATTCTCTTCTTTGCGGCTAAATATACATATGACATTCAAGGTGCTATATAAGTTTGTTGAATGTCATGTTCAACAGAAACTGAACTGAATTTTCTTTTTTTTTTAGATATTAGATATTTTTAGTGTACATGTCTTCACTTTTCACTTTGCCGTAATGTTCAAATTTCACTTAAAGCTGGGACAGTGTTCAGAGTTAAAAGGGGGGAGTGGTGCTGTAAAATAGTAATAAAATAATAGAGAATGCTGACAGCACCAGAGTGTGACTTGTGTGGGAATTAACACTGAACTTTCTGGCACGGACAGAATCGTGATGTACATGCCAAGTACATAGTGACTCTGAATGTAACTCCACAACAAAAGCAGGAACTGTTGCTGCAACTAAAGCCAGGACGTATGACATAATAGGGTGGACCAACAGAGGGAATGGGTACAACACATCCAAAAATAGATGCTAAACTCTGAATTTATACATGAAATTAGGGTGTTTCTCTGGATGTAGAATGCGCATGAGCTGGATGCTTGGAACATGAGGGTACAAATACTGGGGTGGGTGGGTGTGTATATGTTCTGTATGTATTAATGTGAAGTAGGTGCAGTGTGAAAAGGATGAAAAACGGACAGGAATACTGTTCTGTGTTGAGAGTGCAATTTAGCATGAATCAAAAGCAGCTTTCCTGGCTCCCGTTCCATACGCTGCCGTCTGCCAGGAAATGGGATTTTTTTCATATTTTTTTGCAGGTAAAGTCTTTGCAGAATGGAATCAAATGAGGTATTTTTTCCCTACCGAATGTTAAAGTGTTGGAAGTTTGGGGCAGACTCGCTGGAAACAGAAGAAAGCTGAGTTTTGGAGACAGCAGGGGGGGTCTGCCATATATTTGTCCCAGCCCCAAACCCTTTCTGGACCCCTTGCTGAATTGAATCATGACTGCTTGTAAAATACTGAGCCCTCTATTAAGTAATTCACCACCAACTGGTCTACAGTCTAGCCTGAAGTGATTCTACTAATCATCACCGCTAATTTACGGGTTTTATTCATGAGGAGAAATGCAAGTTATTCCATCCAGTGAAACAGTGCAAGTAGGTACTGTAACCACATAATTGACCCAGGACTTCGAATGGACTGTATTCATCTTAATCGCCTCACAAACAATTTAAACCTAAAAATAGTTAGTGTTATATGTTAGTGGCTCTGTGGGGTACTTAGGCACAGTGGTACTTTGAGCTAAATGCTAACATCTGCAAGCTAACATGCTCACAATAACAATGCTAACATGTTGATGATTAGCAGGTTTAATGTTTACAATGTTCACCATCTTAGTTAAGCATGTTAGCACGCTAACATTTTCTAATTAGCACTAACACAAAGTCATGTCATTAGTTTTATATTTGGTAAACAATATTTGAAAATTTGACCTGATTATGGTGGGAGTAGGTAGGGCTCACCAACGTTAATACAAACCATCCAGAGAGGGACATGAATGCGTGTGCCAAATTCTGTGGTAATCCATCCAATAGTTGTTGAGACATTTCACTGAAAACCACTCAAAACCACAAATGTCAACGTCATGGTGTCGCTAGAGGAAAAGTCTGAGGATCTCCACAGTATTTTGATACATCGTCTGAACCGTGAATACATACCACTGTTTTGTGCCAATCCTTCGAGTAGGTGTAGCAGTTTTTCATTGTGAAAACCTTGACCTCCTGGTGGCGCTACAAGAAAAGTCAGTAGGATTCATCCTCTGAGGACCATTAATGTCTGTACCAGATTTCATGGTAATCCATCCAATAGTTCTTAAGATATTTCAGTCTGGACAGAAAGGCTGACCGACCGACCGACCGACCAACACTGCTATCCCGAGAAAAAAACAAAACAGACCAAGTCTAACAGATCATGAGAAATGAAAATGGTGTCAAGTATAACAAAGAGGACATTGGTAGTTTGTACAGAGGCAGAATTTCTATACAAACACTTGTCAGTACAGGCTGTACTATTGTCTTTCAACTGATGGGTCATAACCCAGAAATGAATCACAGGGACATTTAACTGGGTTGAGAACATCTGCTGCCAGACCTAAAGTGACTTTAACCACAACTGAGGGACTCTTGTGAACCCAGAGTACACATACAGCAATATCCATGTTCATATTAATCATTATCTTTTATTTGAGTCCAATTACATTTTACGCAGAGATCACTTTGAACAAACTCTAGAACAAGATGTTTGTCTTGTACCAAACATGAATGTTGTGGACAGAAATGCCAAATGCGTGATTCAAGATCACCAAGTTTCACAGATGGAGCAACATGCAGAGTTTATGGTCCTCAGTTCAAGGAACGTGTTTAAGATCAAACATCGCAGACCACAATTAATTTTGTGTGTGGCTATAGGGATGGCAATGTTGATCCATCTGTTGGCCCAGGACTTTGGTTCAGGCTGAAATATCTCAACTACTAAAGGACGAATTGCCATGAACTTTTGTACAGGCATTCGTGTTCCCCAAAGGATGAATCTGGCTGATTTTGGTGATCCTTTCACTTTTCATCTGGCACCACCATCAGGTCAAAACTTAAATTTGGTCAAATTTATCACTAAATACCTACAAAACTAGTGACATTTCCATCAGCCTCAGCTGTACTTTCTGTTTAGTTAAAATCAGCAAATGTTAAAATGCTAAGGCGTTAACTGAGATGCTGCACATGGTAAACATTATACTTGCTCAACATAAGCATGTTAAAATTGTCATTGTGAGAGTGCTGATGTTAGCATTTAGCTCAAAGCACTGCTGTGCGTAAGCACAGCCTCACAGAGCTGCTAGCTTAGCTGTAGACTAAGTCTTGTTGAATTATGAATGAATGTCTTTGTTTTCACATCGTCATTTGCAAAATCATTAAAAAAGGTGACAAGCCAGTTGATTACCATTGATGTGAAAGTGTCATCACAACGTTCAACGATATGCCATATGTATGCACAATCACAAATAAAGTAATTAAAGTGACTTTTAAAGAAAAGAAAATAAATGACTGCAAGACTGCCCTTGGTACATGTATTACTACACTTGGGCATGTAGTGCTGTCAATCAACGTGATACTAAAAATACATGCAATTTTAACCACAGAGCTACCTCTTACATTAGACTACTGGCCTTTAATGAGTGTATTTATTACGTTTTCAGTGAAATTACAAATGTGGCTGGATGCTTCAGACTGGTTTCATTGCTTAAACACACAGAGTGAAGCTGGGATCGTATACTGCTGCCTCAATGCAAAGCTCTTCACTTCCCTTATTAGGAGAATATGAGCGATACCTCAGAGGCCACTATAACCATTCGGTGGTGAGCTGGTTTGCTGAGGCAGAGTGGAGGTGAATTGAATGGTCTGCAGTGAGAGGCTGTGGGTTGGGTTTCTCTGAGGTTATGGTCATTCTCCCCTGGGAAAGTGGTTAGGTCTGGCTGTTTACTTTGGAGTAACCCTGCCCCTCCCCTTATACACTCTGCTTGGTAACCCATGATTACCTCCATTGGTGCACACCTGTCATTCCTGACCTCTTTATGATGCACTTATTAGTAGACTGTATTATGAAAGTACAGCTAAAATCATTTGAAATTGTTTAAAAAACATTTTTTTTCCCAAGCTGGTGTTGAGTATTGCTGTGTGGTGGTTTGGATGTTGGATGGGCGCCACCTTCTTGTCACAGCAGGTGTGTGTGAAGGGTTGGGGGGAGGGAGAGAGGCGAGGGTGGGGAGGTTGGGGAGGGTGTTAGGACTGGACTTAATGGGTAGGGACTAAGGTAGTGCCTGCATCTTCACCCAAAGAGCAGCTTGACTTTCTCTCTGTGCCTCTCAGACAGACTCACACAGGCTCGCTCACAGTGCTGGACTGAAAAACCCTCTCAGCTCTGCTCTCCGGCTCCGGCCACCAGAGAAGATGCTTCATCGTAACTCTTCATGAGATTACTGCAAGACTGAGCGGAGTGGCAGCTCTGCAGCTGATGAGCTGCTGCTGCTGCTCTTTCCATCTTTATCTCTCTTTTAACTGGGACGCTGGGGAGAAATAAATAGCTCAACACACACTGTTGTGGGGCAAATTAATGGAGCAGACTGAGAGGGGATTTCCCCAGGCTGCCTTCACACCAATGGATCTGGACACACGTTTTGAACTGGCCAAATTACATTTGGCACAATAATTTTTCTTATTATTTTGTAAATTAATTTTTGCAACAAGATCATTTCTTAAGAGCTTGCAGACTGACCTTTTTTGTGGATTTTTACTGTAAATTCACACCATGTAAGTCTATGTTTCTTCTTTACCTTAATTAACTGTTTATTGGCACAAGTAATGCCGCCTGAGAGATGTCACGTACTCAGGAACTGAGTAGCCGTCTACACTGCTACTGACATAAACTATTAGTAGATCAGTTTAGTATAAAGTCAATTCACTCAAGTGACTGAATTAATATTTCCTGTGTTCTTCAGATCTTAGGCTCAAGGATGTGCTCTATAGTCGTGCTTCATCAGTGGAGTCTGGCTGTGTTGTTGCTGTGCTCGCCAGTGACTCTTGACGGGAGACCAGTTGATGCACTTAGTGGCAGAACGTGAGTCATTTTTTATATAAAGCTTGATAATCATAGAAAAGTAATTCAATGTTATGCAATATGTACGTTTAAAAATGAAGGACTAGTTAATAATTAAACATGGTAAAGCAATATTTTTGAAAGATTCCTGTTGTTTTGATTTAGAAAACCAACAACTACAGTTTACATGTACAAATTAAATTAAGGTACAGGAGGTTTACTCTGTTTCAACTGTGGCTTTTGGGGTCTTGAGCAAAGATTAGTGATGTCTCTCAGAAACTTGTTTATGCTGCCACCTACTGTACTGACGTTTTCTTGTGCCTGACCTTAAATTTCAGCTGCCACCACTTCTAAAACTGTTCCACACTTCAACACTGTGGTGCACCATGAAATTACCAAAAAGGTCAAACAAAAAAGAAAATTGTGAGGTTTTGTTGGTGTTCCGTCAGAAATGAGGAATTCTTGTTTGATCTTTGTTCATCGGTAATTTAAGAGAAATCTGACAGGACAGAACAACAGAAATCCTTGGTACTGCTCCCCTCTCATGCACAATGTAGTTTTAGGATGCCAGTTGCTTTTGTGCCACCTTACTTGCTCATCTGACTCTGTCTCTTCACTTTCACGCTTTAAGGAGGAGGTCAGTGAGCCACGCCCAGCTGATGCATGACAAGGGCCGCTCCTTGCAGGAGTTCAAGCGTCGCATGTGGCTGCATGAGCTGCTGGAGGAGGTGCACACGGCCGAGGAGCGAGCTCCACCTGTGCAGAGCAGGACCCAGAGCCAAACCTTCAGTGGGAATGCTCTGCATGAGAAGCCCCCAGGGGGCACCAAGAACCTCCCTGACAGGTTCAAGCTGGACAGAGAGGGCCCGAACTTGCCCCAGGAGACCAACAAGGCTGTGGCTTATAAGGACCAGCCACTAAAAGTGGCCACCAAGAGGAAAAAAAAGGTGAGGTTAGGCCGACGTAGAGAGAGCGACAAGAAGCGGAGGCGGGCACGTTCTGTCACAACAACAGAACCATGAAGGACGCAGTACCCTGGCTAAGAGACTCATAGCCTTCATATGGTTCTGCACTAAGACACTGACATAGGCTCAACTAGACTGGGATCTGAGGACTCAACCCATTGCTGACTCAAGTCACTTCATATTATGGCCCCGGGATTGTGCTTGTATGATAATATTTTGCTATGTTTGTATTTTCAATCTCATACTTCCTGAAGTTTCGTGAATATCATCATCATAACATCTTCTTAGGTCCATATTTATTTGGAAAATCTGTAGGCCGCTGTGACTGTGATTTACATCAAAACAATGCCATATGTTGTCATCTCTCACCAGTGTGCAAGTAGATCATAGGAGGAACTATTTATTGCCTGAATATAATCACAAAATTGGGAGAGGTCTACTTTTGTTTGGCTCTACATGTGTTGACTCACGTGGACTTACAGTTACATACAAACTGTTCACTGAATACATCTGTTCGAACTGCTCTGCCATAATTTATTTCACTTTGAAAGTGTGTATTTATTTTGTGAATGTATCGCGGTGCTGCTGACTAAATTCCATAATGCACTTTAGTTATATCCTCTATATGTTCTTTTGTGGTTGAGTTTTAATTTGATGTTTCTTTTTGATGGTCCTGCTTTCCTTTCCCACCTTAGATCCCTCATGGATTTGTAACTTATTGGATGCTTCATTAAACCCACTCCCATCATTTTACATCATAGATTATTTTTATAGAGCAGTCTGGGGCTGTCAGACTCATTTCATGTTCTTCACTTGCACTGAGGGCATACTGTACATGTTTCCAGTTAATCAAACATTAAAAGTGTAGCCGTTAGAAGTCATTTTGATTCATAGTGTCTTTGTTCACCAGCCATGTGGCTAAAATGTGCAACTTATTATTTATGACAGGTAGAGCTAAAATGATTAGTCGAGTGATTGATTAGTCAATCGACAGAAAATCAATCAGCAACTATTTTGATTATTATTTGATCCTTTAAGTCATTTACAAGCATGCCAAACATTTCCTTGTTCTAACCTCTCAAATATGAGGATTTGCTATTTTTAATTGTCTTTTATTATATTAAATTGAATATATTTGGATTTTGTTCGGACAAAACAAAACATTTGAAGACGTCACCTTGGTCTTTGGAAAATCGTGATGGACATTTTCACTATTTCCTGGCATTTCATAGACCAAACAATTAATTGTGGAAATAATCTGCAGATGAATTGATAATTAAAATAATTAGTTGTAGCCCTAATGGCAAGTCTGAAACTCTTCACTGTCCCATGATTGCATACAGTACATGTGTATTTTAAGTGTTAGTAGTATCAGGTGGAACTGAACGCCTCTGCCCCTCTTGAGCCAAAAAAACTGGTATTTTAGTAATATGTATAAAACGATGTACTACAACAATTGATTGATTGCAAATCAGATTAATCTGCAACATAATCTAATAACCTGAAGTCGATATGGAGTAGACTAGGGCTGCAATGGTTATTTTGTTTTATTATTTTCAATTAATTGTTTTGTCAATACAATGTCAGAAAATAGTGAAAAAGGTCCAAAACCCAAAGGCATTCAGCATTCGATCATATCAGATGAAGAAAAGCAGGAAATCCTAAGAATTTAAGAATATTGAACCAAATGTTTGGCATTTTTGCTTGAAAAGTGATTAAAACTATTAATAATCAATTGATTAGTCAACTAATTATTTCAGTTTTATTGTGCATAAAATGATATTCTACAATATACTACAAAAGGAATGATTGCAAAGCAGATTAATGTGCAACATGACCAGTTTTATCCCTAAAATCTTAAATTGATAAGGAGGAGACCTTATCAATTTATCAGTCTATTTAAATCCCTTTCAGTTGGTTTGTATATTATATCATGACCTTTAATCCTGCTTTAGAGGTGGAACAAGGATTTCTGCTGAGAGAAAAGAAGATTAAGATTTGGTTAAAAACAGATTTTTAAAATGTATTTTAAAGGTGATGACCTTGAAAAAAACAAAAAACATCAATGTTTTTGTTGACTTTCCAGCACGGAGAGAACACAATGAAGCTGTTAATGTCCCACTTGAGAACATGTGGCATTTTTAACAGCCGCTGACTGAACTGCACAGATGCTGGTAATGGAAGGGTTAGCAAATGCATCAGCATCAGCTATATCCTGTGCTAAGAGCAGCAGTGTACACCGTAGGCCATTAGCTGACACAGAGTCATAAATGCTGTGGAAAGCCAGATAAAGCCGCCGTCAGGAGCCTGCAGCTCACACCAAAGAAATCAATCAAACAATGGAGAGAGACATTAATATCTCCAGAGAAGGGGAGGAACAGAGAACGTAATCAATGGACTGGTCTTTTATTCTTTGTAGAGTGCTGATTTTATAAATATAATTCATACAGTATGAATGAAATCCCCACAAGCATCTCCACAGAGAGAGAGATGTTTACAATGACTAACAGGTCAGGAAAGGTCAAAGCAGTCTCCCAAAAAGGCGGCTATACTGTAGACACACAGATTAGATCAAGCTGTTACTAAAAGTGAAAGTAGCAAAAGAAAACTAAATATACACATGCATCCTGTCATAATAATAACAAAACAGGCAGGTGCAGTACATCACTGTCCTCTCAGCAGCTGGTGCGAGGCCGTTTCTCTTTAAACCTAGTCAACCAGAATCAATTTGACCCAAGTGATGTTTGCTTTTCTTTCTTCCACATTCAGCAATCACACTTTGTAATGAGTCGTGAGAGGCTGCCACCTCTCCCTGCTTCAGTCCAGTTTAACAGGATGGACAACAGTAAAAGACAATTCTCCAGTTTACATTATGAGGATAGTTTACTCTCAAACGTGAGCCTGAAGATGCTGCTTTGAGGAACGATGATGGTGAGTACGTTGAAATGATGGATAATTGTTACATCGGAACCATTTTAAAATCCAAAGAATTCTGATAAACAAACAGTTTGAGAGAGTAAATTAAAAAAACATGTAGTAGAAGACCGTATTGCTGTTATATGATATACACTGTATATTTTCTATCACTATGGCTCTACAAAGCCTTTCAGATGCTACTTGATTAACTCAAAAATGCATTTTGGCAAAGCTAGAAACAAATTTTTTTGTCTTGATGTGAAATGTAACTTTCCTCCTGCGAAAGTTTAGAATTTTACGGGAAAAAAACCCCTGAAATAATTAAGAGATTATAAAAATAGTTACTGATTAATTTTGACAGTCAACTAATCCTAATCACCAATGATAAATTAATTACTTTTTTTTTTAAAAAGGTGATGTCAAGTCGATGACAATATGGCAGTTCCCAATACCTACGGGCTGATCTTTGCCTGTACCTGTGGAGTGATCCTGGGCATTGGGCTCTGTGCCAACCTGCTGGTCTTCTCTCTGTTTGCCAAGTACAACACGCTGCGTAAGAACCGCCTCGACATCCTCCTACTCAGCATGACTCTGGCCGACTTCCTCACCCTCCTGCTCATCCCCTTCACCTTGCACTCTGCCGTCAGTCACTCATGGCCTCTGGGTGACACCTCCTGCAAGGTCTACCAGTTCCTGCTGGCCTTCAGCCTGGCCGCCAGCACCTACTCGCTGTGTGCCGTGTCCATGACCCGCGCCATGATTATCACCAACCCGTACCAGCCGCCCACCATGGACCTGGTCATCCTCATGTTTATCCTGGTCTGGGCCCTTAGCTTTTTCATCAGCCTGCCACTACGTATGTTTGCCACCAAAGAGAGCGTGGGCCCGAGCCTGGCTAACTTCACCTTCTGCCTTCCAACCATTCATGAGCACCACTACCAAGTGGTCCTAAGCCAGTTTGTACTTTACTACTTTGTTCCAATGCTAGTCATTGCCTTCAACTATGTCCGGCTGGCTCTCTTTCTCCACAAGAGCCCTGTAATGTCGGTGTCCAGTGCCAGGAACACCCGGCGTGCATCTGTCATGGTGTTCTTGGCTGCTGCTACCTTCTCAGTGTGCTGGCTGCCTGGTTATGTGCTGGAGTTGTGTGTGTACCTGGGGCTGTATCGCCATGGACAGGCTTGGGAGATGTTTTACTTCATCTGTACTGTGCTGCAGTACCTGCACCCCTGTATCAACCCTGTGCTCTATGTGCTGCTGTCAAAGCGCTACCGCCACAGGAGGGCAGCCTGGCTCTTCAGCTGTAACAGGAACAGAGTGCAGCCGCAGGTCATCAGTGTCACCACAGACAGCTTCTAAATACAGCTTTATTTGTTTAAGCATCGAGCAATTAGTTGGTGGCATTCAGTGATACTTTTTTCAACAACTTTTGTGAACAATGAGATGGATGTTATTGTGATTACTTCCTGTTATTTTCAAATTTCCTTTCCATATTTGAGGTCTAAATGTACAAATAAGACGATGAGAATAATAATAATAATTGAGTTGGTTTTTTTTCAGGATTAACTGCAATCACATTTTGACATTCATTATTCACTACAAAAAGCAGTTGTGAAAGTAATTGAATGATTGAATGATTGAGTGAAAATGTTACTGTATCTAATTCTTTTTTTATGGAAACTATTATGCCATTACTACCACCTTACTAATGCTGAACTGAAAAGAAAGATGATACAGTTTTGTCTTTTTAAAAGTAATTAACAATGAGCTTGATTCAGTTTTAAGGCAGCACTTTGATGAAATACATACTGAAAGTCTTATTGCTTTGTTTCTTGTCATTGCTCCAGATTCTGTCGCATTCATTTTCTCTTTTGGTCCATTTTTCTTTTGTTTTACATCCTAGTAAAATGACAATAAGCCTTGTGAAGTATTTTGTGTAGTATTTGTATGTCTCTTGTGATAATTTCTTCTACACCATCATTACAAACTCTTCTGAGACAATTGTAACTTAATAAGTCTTTTAATCTTTGTTAAACAAATAAAGAAATAATTAATGTTGTCATTATTTAAAATAACAGTGTCTTGAATGACAAAAATCACTAACGCAAGAGAATGTTCTTGATATAGTGAGAAAATGAACCTTTTTCTTTATATTTATTTTTCCCCACGCAATGGCAGGAATACGTCATACTTTCCAAATGTTTGCATTTGTAGTGAGCATAAAATACAGCATTGCTGGATTAGTTTTAGTTGTGTGTACAATAAGGTATGTCTTGTCTTTTCCCTTTGTGCTGTATTTATATGTACAAAGTATCTGAGGTTCTGTTGTCTTTGTTTCTCAAGTGTTTGCGTAGATATGGTGAGCAGTCAAGTTATCTCTTCACCAGTGCCACCAAGACAAAATCCTGGACATTTGCTCTACAGGACAGGATAGCAGGTCTATCTGACGTTGTGCTTATTTACTATAATAAAGACGTGGGTCTACTGACATATTTGTACTCCAGAGCAAAGTTGGTCTCCATTTCCTTCACTTCTATTTCATGCCAACAGTACATTTAAAGACATAGACGTTCTATTTAGACAGCCCATAGAGCTGTGTTGCAGTCTTCCATCATAGTTCCTAGGCTGCTTGCACACACACATGCACAGAAATGACAGCTAATTTTTTTAACTTACAACTAAGACAAAGGAAACACCAGACAAATTCAGTTGAAGCGGCAGAGGTACTCTTAGCAGGTCAGTGACCTATCGCAGGGCGGCTACTGTCCAAGCAGCAACAAATCCTTCAGTAAGTTTTGCTACCTTGGCAGAAGATGGTCATTAAATATGAGCTATACGATCCACTAGTATTCCACCACATAACTAGTAATGAAAAACCACGGGGTAAGCCGCAGCCTTTCACCTTCATACAGTTTGATTGAGCCATCAAAGGTGATGTTTCAACAACATAAGAGGCCAAAATCAGATGATGGACAGAATGACAAGAATCTGATCTCTGACAATGTGATTACAATAGTTTCACTGCAAGTTTCAGTGTATTATTTTAAATATTTCTCACCTTACTGAATATCTACTACAAAAGTGGATACTGAATTGATCAGTTATATTGTGATGATTATTCTACCTGGACTGGAAGCCATCCAAGAGCAAAATGCATACATACAATACATACAATGTTTCTGATGGTGAGGGGCCATCAGAAACATTAATAGTTGTAATTCAAGAACTGTAAGTGTGATTTCGTTCAGATATATTTCTCCTAAATACAGTTCAGAAATTGTACAGTACTGGTGCTCCAATTCAAATGTAGAAAGCGGCATAAATTTAGAAATAAAAGTACTTTCTTGTACTGTCTCTGGGCTGTGCTCTTGTACATGCAGGTGTTGTTGCCTTCTTTTACTTTTTTACTTTTTTAACTGCAGTCACGAAAAAATGTGCAGAAAAATTTTGTTCAATACTTTTTCTGCTATCACAGGATATTGTGGCTGCACTGGATGTATCCCCATGTGACATAATACCATCCAGTCAGATATTGACAGGATGCTCATTGCACATGCTAATTACACAATCCAACATTAGAACCCACAAATGGAAGGAACATTACCAACACTAAGTGTTTAGGAATGACTGCGTCTTTAAAAATTAGCTTGATCCCCCAAGAGTTGTTTACTTTCCGCTGGGTGGCTCTACAGTGACACCACCAGCTTCTTTATTCACTTGCAGCAAAAAAACACACACACCTGCGTTCCCACTTTTTTTCCAGGCAGCTACAGGCCTAAAGTTGTTGAGTTGGTAGAGGAGTAAGCAGCGGGTCATGCAGCAGGTGTTGTAGTTACACAGAAAGCAAAGGGATTGGGAAAGGGAATGACAAGTCTGGCTGAGCTCTGATGGCCGCTGCAGTAATAGGAGACCACCTGCCCCTCCCTCTGTCAGCTCGCCCCCTGACTTTTGGCCTTCTCTTTAGCGTACAGCAAGGGCAGCTGGCCTGACTCGTACAGGCCGTCATCTGAAGACCATCAGCATGTCAGATATGGTGAAGCTATAAAGAACACATGCTCAGGCGCTTCAAGTAAAACTACTGAACGTACTTCAGAATGTAGAGATTGATCTGCAACCTCTGAAAAAAAACAAGATTATCCATAAACAATAAAAACAAATATTGGTCTCATAACTGCTGTAAATTGTTCTGTGAAATGCACTCTCGCTATATGTTTTCACTATTTTCAGTCACCTGCCCTTTTTGAAATTTGTCCAGAAATTAGTTCCCGTTAGTTAGTTCTCACCAACCTTGGCTGCATTTCTTTGTTCGACTGTTTTTCAGTCACATCATTTGGACTGTATAATGTTAATGATCAACTATTAATTAATTAATTATTCAACTATTAGTTGAATTTTACAAATATAAATATTTTGCTCAGCATCTCTGACAATCACTAGCAACAATTAGCACCTGTGCTAACCACTAAGTAACCATAACCCAAACAATAACCACCATCCCAAAAACTAAGGCTACGACTAACAATTATCTTCATTATCAATTAATTTGCCCATTATTTTCTCAATTAGTCAGAAAATTGTAAAAATAATGTTTGTCACAATATCCCAGAGCCCAAGGTGACAACTTCAAATTGCTTGTTGTGTTCCACTAACTAAAACTAAAAGATATTCATTTTTAGAATCACATAAGACAAAAAAGCAGCAAATACCCACAATTTAGAAGCATTATTATTATTATAGCATTAATTGTCAATTAACTGATTAATTGTTTCAGCTCTACTGGAGATCCAATGTGATCAGGCCACCAGGGGTTGCTAGGGGACAACAACACCTCCCAGAAACAGCTGCTTGTGGGCAGATCTATGTTTGTCAATCCAAATGAAGTTTTGGGTTTACTTCAATTGTTGTTGCAGATTTGATGCACATGTAATATAGATCAATGCAGGAGCTGCTTTTAAATAATATTCTATGTCAAAGTTCATTTATTTTAGAGCTGAAACGATTAGTCATTTAGTTGATTGACAGAAAATTGATAGATTAAGCAGAAATCACAAAAAAACGTACTAATTCCAGCTTCTCAGGTGTAGCGATTTTCTGGTTTTCTTGGTCTTCTATGACTATGGTCAGACAACATGGGACATTTTAAGATGTCAGCTTGGACGAAAGTAATCATTAGTTGCAGCCCTCATGAATTTACTACAAATCTATGACAGATCTCAGGTGTGATCGGTTACAGTGCTTGATTTTCCACCCCTATCAGTCAGAGGCAGGGGCTGCACCAGCTTGATTTGGCCCTACCCTAAGGTTTAAAAAGAAGTTTGTTTTTGGGTGTGTTTGCTTGATTGGCATCTCCTGCCTATCAACTACAGTTCACTGCGGTTGTTGGCACTGAACACAAAACATCCATTCAGAAACCTGTCACATCACAGAGTCTACATCCATGTTTTTTTCCTATAGCCTGTGTCATAACGGCAGCTTTTCTAGCCCTAATATTGTGAATTGTCATTGCCTAAAACTCAACTGATAACAGACTGTAGTTTATCTATTTATTCTTCTAACTCAACTGATAATCAGGTGATATTAAAGCAATGCTATGTGAGATTTCTTGGGTCATGTACAGCTCCACCCATTACCTCTGAACGCTCTTGCTGCTATTTCCGATTTGGCAGATCCACTGGTAATGAATTTTATAACAATGAAAATAAAACAATGCACTTTGCAGAAACTCTGACTTCTGAGTTGTTATTCTATCAAATGACTTTCAAATCTGCATTACACTTGTTCTTATTCATGTGGAGGGAATTTCAAGGTGGTGGCAGAGTCATTTTCTATTACCTCTCATGTTGTCTGGTGGCCTAGTATCCTCCTGTTTGCATCAAACTATCAGGTACAAAATATTCTGTTCTTTGGGCCTGCAGATCCTCAGTTTCTCGAGTCAGCATGTTCCTCAGGAGAGTCTTATGATACTACGTCAGTGTATGCCAGCAATACCTTGAGTCAGGAAAACCCAGCAAATCCCACAATTAAACAATTTCTGTAATGGTTGGAGGGCCTATTCCCAGAACATCTACGCTGGAGCTGCTGCCAGAATGTAATTCAATTACCCTGTCACTTAAAACTCCCTGCCCTGGTCACTAGCAACCTTTCCAAACACTAAATTTATTAAGATGACCCCGACCACACTTTCTTGTTCATCATCATCACATCTGGCCTCTTTTAGCATGTGTTAGCCACTTTTAGCTCCTTGTTTTGGTTCTTTGGTCTGCCAATAGACTGTATAGGATTAGGTAGCCATTTAAATGAACAGTTAATGCAAGCTAAGTTAAGTGTACGACATTCCCAGTGCAAAACGCTAAGAAATTGCCCATCTGGCATGCCAAAGACCCAGATATTCTTCTCAGGAGTAGTTGGATACAAATTCAGAGGTAAAATTTGAATGAATATTGGACAATATAGTTAGCTAAGTAGGCAAATGTTTGCTAACAGGTTAGCCATGACAAATATAAGCCAATGGTCCTATATCACAGTTGTGTGTTAAATGTCTGCCTCCTAGTGGTTGAATGTGGAACATTGACACCTAAAACTTTGCTGTTTTCTAAAGTAAATAGCTCATTTTAGGGGTTTATTCCATAAGAATTACATGACAATCCTGTCAAGTATTATAGCAAAGCCTAAGACTACAGTAAAAATGTAAATGAGTTAAGCTGCATGAATGAAGCACTATTTAACCGTCATGAAATGCCAAGTCTATACATTTTATTAAGTTTGATAAGATATTTTAGTTCTCTCTGTTTCTTTAAGGCACCACCACAAGTACACCACCGCCACCACTGGTTGAGCCTAATTTTAATGTTATGGTAATATACAGTAATTTGTGCAACATAATTAATAATACTATTGCATCCATATTGACTATTATGATTACCTTTACATACAGGTATTTTTCTTTACATATTACAATGGTAAAACAACATTATACTGAAACATTCATGTCTGTAAGGCCAGTGTACAGTGTAGGCTAACTAAATTTTGTGAATTCCTATGAGACCACATTCTTGACACACTCCACAAGTTAAGCAATGCACATAGCCGACAGAAAATAGTTGTGGCTACACACTGTAAGATCAGAGGGCTCTTGCCATGAGCTAATCATTCCATGTGCCATATAGGCAAGTGTTGAAGGAGTGTTGCCTGTTTATTTATAGGAGTCTCAAAGGTTCCACAGCAGAGGGTTGCTTTTTGAGCTGGATTCAATTACAGCTCTGGTGAAAGCTGAAAATACAGCATCTATACAGACACAAACATGAGTGTAAATTCTTAATATGAATCTATAGGCCTAGTTTATTGTGCTGTATTTACAGTAGTTGAAGCACACAATGGTGAAGTTCTCTCCAGAGAATTGCAAATGCAATATTAAACACATTAAGGCTACATTTCGAATATTCATAGAGCCTTCTTATTTCTCTTCTTTGTATGCGGACTGAAATGTAAGTATGTAAGATTATGGAGGTTGAAAAGTAATGTATGAATATATAATAACTATGATGGCGATAGCAGTTCAACTCAGCATGTGTAGGAGGAACCCACAAATCCTCTGTGCTCATAAACATACTGTCATGTTAAAATGTTAAGTTAGATACACAATGGAAACACAACAAAATGAATGAATAAGCCCCCAGCAGCAGCAATTGAGAACAAACAAACAGAAACTCGTTCTAAACAGGGAGGGAAATCAGCCCTTGTGCTCTAAATTGGCCTTGTTTATGAGCAGGAGGAAGTAATGAAAGATTTATTAATGAGCAGGCACAAGTTAGAGGATTTCAAGGAAGCTATGGATTGAGAAATGCTATCAGACACATGGCAACAACTTGCAGTCCAGATGGTCAACACCGGCCTTGGCCTGACCTAATGTCACGGTTCAGCAGTCTGTTTACGTTGTAGAGCTCACTGTAACATGGAAGGACATGGCAGGTGAGGTGCAAAAGAGGAAAATGTTTGAGTAAACCTCTGAGCTTCCGAACAAGTGAGGCCTTGTAAGTGCCAGTTTAAATATGGGTCTTCCTATAAAGAAAATAATCAGAAACCGGCACTCACTTCAAATGATTCTTGAAATTATTTGTACAGGCAGAATATTTTTTGATGATTTGGCTGTAGAGTCAGCAGCTTGCCAAGAAAAGAAACCAGTCAGGATCATAGCAGAGCAAAGCTAGATCTGTTATTGTCTGTGACAGTAATGGCATAGAAGTGCCATAGAAATGTTGGTACTAATCAACCCGGGTGCAGGTGTAAAAGTCACCAACATCACCAGGTTGCTTTGGTCTTGTTAGGCTTTAGGTTGAGATGGTTTTCTGAAACTGAGCAGTTTTCATCCAGCAGGGCCAACCCATTGTTATTGGGACCACTAGTGACGTTGGAAACACTTTCATGTAAGGATTAGCATCATGTTATTGATGGACTGACTAATTATAGCAGATTGGAGAATGATTTTTGTTTATCTTTTTGACAAAAGCTTTGATCATGTAAAGGTAAGGGCTGCAACTAATGATTATTTGATTTCATCGATTAACCTGTCTATATTTTTTATTAATCGATGAATCGTTTTGTCTATAATGATATAAAAAGCAGCAAATCTTGACATTTGAGAAGGTGGAAACAGACATTTTTGCCCGATAAATGACTGAATGACTATAGTACGGATACTTTAGATATATTATGCCCTGTGTATTGTTAAATGTTAAATTGTTCAAGTATTCTAGTTGAGGCTCAGCACAGTGAGAATAAAGATGGTTTATACACATAAACTGATAGAAGTCAACAGGAACTCAGTCAGCCTGGTGGTGCAACCCAATGCCAAGAGAGTAAAGTCCGAGAGTAGAATCATTTAAACATAAAGTTACCAATAAAAATTAAACTTTGAGACCTTGAAGTCATCCTTGATTAATAACCCATGTGTGGTTCTCCTGTGAACTGATCCCCCTGCAGTTGCCATTGGCCTGGATTTTGGACGACACTGTCTACTAAAAAAGGGAAAGGCTCGATCAAGGAGTGAAATGTTAATCCGAGGTAGGTGTGGTACGGGACATGCAGAGGTAATTCCAAGGAACCCTGCCCTCCGGATCCGAGGTATCATCTCTCACTGCATGCCTGGTTACCTATCAGCAAAAACATGAACATCAACTTCAGATGACAGCAGGCTAAAATTGGTGGCTATCAAAACCCAGGAACTGGCAAGGACCTTGGCTGGGGTGTCCGCTTTCTATAGTGGAAGCCCTGGGTTCAGACACCTCAGGGTGAGGAGACCGTGTGCTCCACTCACTTGCAGATCGGGTAATGGGGACGGCATAAACACTGCTTAGGCTCTATTAGGCCAAAACTTTCACACTATTAATTAGATGCAGCTGCACACGCTCCTCACATCTCAGCCACGTACACTGGCTGATGAGTGAAGACTAAAATGTATGCTGTCATCCATATAAAGGTCACCCTACAGTATAAGTTTAAGATTTGTGATAAGGTGCATTTATTGTCGCTGTATTATTGACTCAGCATGGCCATTGTCCCATACACAGCAAAATATAGATATTTAGAAAGAGCAATGCTGACCCAGCAAGTATGGTGTTGGTAATTTGCAGGTCAAAAGGGCATCTAGATGTCAGGTAGAACCATACTGATAATTGGCCAGGGCTGATGTAGTGGCCTGTATTAGCTTATTGCAGTATATCATATCAGTGAATATGTCGGCTAATAAGAAATTGCAGTACAGAAATTCCTAACAAAAATAACTGGCTGGACTGTAGTGTCTTGTTTAAAACGGGGCTAAATTTCATAATTAATAAAGTTAATAACTTTTTAGATGTCTGGGTTATAACAATTGGTTCGACAGCATTTCAGTTACTATATTTCAACATGCAGTTAGGACCTGCTTCACACTGAAACATAGTGTAACTGATGTCTGAAAACTTTCGTTTATCAATCTAATTTGCCCAGGTTTAATTAGGGGTAAGGGATAAAAACTCTATCACAGTATATGTGAGTTTATATCACAACACTAGCGGACTCAACTGGAGCCCTTTTAATCTTTTTGAGTCTGCCACTGGCACACAACGCCCATGACAATTGAATGATAGAGTACATTTTCCGAAAAATCTGTTGAGAAATTGTTAATGGATAAATTATCCAGACAGGAATGTCTGTTTTTTGGCTAATCCAGCTGTTTGAATTCCTGACAAATCAAAGCACTTGATCGCATTGATTGATTGATTGAATCGTGTAAAATTCAATATTGTCATAAGGCAGTCTTGCTGAGTGATTTGTAACATACACACATGCCCACAGAGGAGTTGTTATACACCCAGAAATTAAAGGCAGAATGAGTAGGACTCAAAGTTGGCCCCTCATCCCGGCTCCTAGCTTCTTCTTAGATACGGACTTGTGATCTGGCACCTGGTTGGTATGTTTTTATAAAGTCCCGCCCTCACACCCTGGGCGCTGTTATTGGATGGGGGCTACACACCCACTGCCCAAAGGTTGATGCCCAGAAATGTCCCGAACACAGCAAAATAAGAAAACACAGGCAGAGGGCAGGGTCTCTGCAGATACCGCCACACACTTCTAGTGGGTCATGAGTGATGTTTGAGGGGGATTATCTTATACTGTATTGTTTTTTTTTTTAGGAAAATCCTGCTCATTCTGCCTTTAAGTGATTGTTAGCACAGTATAAACAGTGTGGAAAAATCTTTGGGGGTAGACAGATTTATATCGTCTCATGGTACATGACGTCATATTGTGCAACCCTAATTTTAACCTACAGCAGCTGCATAGAAGTCATATGACTTGAAAATCTCTAAATGACTACTTACTGAGATTTTTTTCCATCTCAGTGCCAAGTCTTACTTTTGGTAATCTGTTATTTGGAATAATTACGAGTGAAAACGTCTGTAGACTTAAAGTAAGTGAAGCAACTTGAATCAGAGGCTTCCCAGATATAGCTCTACCTTTATAGACTCATCCCAGTGTCTGAGACGCTGTCACCACCAGCCCTACAGAGCATACGTCAGACTGGGTCAAATGCCCCCTATTTCATTTCGAGCAGAGTAGTTGGAACTAGAACGATGTGATCTGAAGGAGCTGTTGACTAGCACGGCTGACCTTCTAAAAACTCCTCTTTCAATTTATAACACACTCTCACACACACACAAACATGATATGCACATGCGTTCATTCACCAATGGTACTAAGAGCGACGCCGGATACACACTTACAGAAATACACACACACTTTGTAAATACTTGGCCTGGGGTTCGGGAGGAGGAAAGCCAAGCGGAGTCACTGACACAAGTTGCTACTGTGATTACCTCACGTCTGTAATGGGTCATTCTGTCTATATTTAGATAAAGACAAGCTTCAGAGGATGAAGAGCAATCAATCAAAATACTAATAACCCTTTTCATGAAAAAAAGTTGTGTTTCAGAATATCTGAGTATTGCTAAAACGATACATTATTAGAGCAATTTTCCTATTATGATTAATTAGAATATTGACATCCTAAATATCAACTAATTTTTCAGTCATATTGAATGTTTTTCATCATGCGATCATGATAATTAGAGATTGATTAATGTATTTATCATCATACTATCACAATTATTAAATGATATAAATGTCAGTCGAGATCACTGATTTTCTCAATGATTCATTACATTTTTTTCTGAAGAATGATGAGAAAGCAGATGTGTTCTTGGTGTGAGTGAATCCACAGTATCTTGTTACCATGGGGGTCTCCTGCATTCACAGGTCGAGCCATTAATAACGATGGGAGGTTCCTCGCTGTCAGCATTCATGCACCCTGCAGGCTTTATGGCATGTGTCTCCCAGGCTACGTCTCATTACATGCAGTCACTCTTAAATACATGCATATCTGTCTACGTATCAAAATGTACAGATTTTTATAGAAGGCACGACCCGCCACAAACACACATGGCAACAGAGTGTACATGTTATCACACTGTTATTAAATAATCAAGAGATAATATGAATAATGTGCTCAAATAAGGTTTTTGATCCCACAAAGATGAGAGTAAAATACCACTAATGAATTTTGAAAAACGATAAATTAAGATGACGCTGTAGATGAAGACAGAACGATGAAGAGTTTTTTTTTGTCTGACCGATATATAAGCGCCATGTGTCCATTCCTCAGCTTGTTTGTTATTGTTTGTTTCCTTGGATATGCTCAAGGCCTGACACCTTGGCTTGACCCAGACAGTAATTTGGTGAACGCTATATGCTAACACATTAGC
Organism: Enoplosus armatus; assembly: GCF_043641665.1. NCBI lineage: Eukaryota > Metazoa > Chordata > Actinopteri > Centrarchiformes > Enoplosidae > Enoplosus > Enoplosus armatus. Next base: position 14,340,093 of record NC_092185.1, read on the forward strand.
AGCAGGCGGCACCGTGTCCTGACACTGACATTTGACTCTGAAATCCAACCCTTTGTTCAGTAATGGAAAGGCCCCACAAAAAAATGGTCTGGGAACCCGTGCTTGTTAACCTGACTGCAAAAAAACTCTCTGACATAAAAGTTTGTGATGGCATGTTATACCTGCCACAGATTGCCCGCATCTACGTAATAATGCACACTGTTCCAGGTTGGTTTTAGTAACACTGATTAGCACCCCTGTGCTATTATTGTTGTGCTCCCGTGTCTACAACTGCAGTGACTGACATAACTAATACAGCTTTATGAAGGTGGAAAAAAGTGAGCTATAAATAGATCACAATGCTGCAGTGCACATATAACTTCACTCTGTACACCCGGGCCACATCTTTTAAACTTAGAGAGTAATAGAATGATTACACTGTAACATGTAAGAAAGTAGATCTTTAACTTGTGTTGGTTAAACTGACTGCAGAGGAGTTGCAGGATAAGAAACTAATTAGAGTAGAAGTACTTGAGGCTGATTTTATTTTTTTTTTACACCTCAGTATCTCAGTGACCCTGAGGCTAGGTCACTTGTCTTCTGGGGGTCCCTGTGTTCCAAGTTGTACAATTGAGCCCTTTAAGTGCTTTGAATGGTGAATGTTATTTTGGATGTGGCTTCCCGAAGACGCTATCCTCTCCTGGCTACTCAAGTGTCAGTCAAGCCAGCAGTTTCCACTGGCTGGGTCCAGGAGGGCCCCTGGTTATACGAGGCTCTGTGCTTACAAGCATTCAGGTTATTTCATCTTATTTATTTCAAGACACATTTAATATGTAGCTGCAGGGGAGGAAAAACATTCACTATGCTAAGCAAGCTGGATCTTTTTATCACCATTGTCTGTGCTCCTGGTTTCTTTGGGCTCTGACCCAAAGTAGACACGGGCCGGGTCCTGGAGGATCCCCTTGTGACAAGAATAGCCCCGTGATTTCATGAATGAGGGACCTGCTGGGTGAGAGACTCCATTTCTGAGTTGACTCTGGATCTGTAAAACTTACTGGACCTTGCTCTGAACAAAACAAGACTGAGGACTTGGATGTGGGATCCTTTAAAAAACATTAACTTGCGATTAAAATGGAAAAGATTTCATTTGTAAGGCTTAGAGTTTAATTGGAAATCACTGCACTGCCACAGTGAGTGTGAGAGGGACAGCAGCAGCAGCAAGTGTCATCTGGTCTTCCAACTTGGGGAGGGCTTTGGAGTTTAAAATGGTGTGAATATGATAGCCATCGGTATAGCTTATGCAAGTGGAGATCTGTCTGCACCATTGAAAGTTGACAGTTCAGAGGCACTAATCTGACAAAAGGACGGTGTAAATCAACAACAGCACAACGATTTTGGATATCAACATATAAAATTGTTGGGACTTGGGGAGCAAAAAGGGGACTTTGCCTGAATCTCGGGCGGCTGCATGAGAAAGAGAGTTGGGAGGACGCACGGGAAAAAGGGCAAGAGGAAGGCACCAAGGGGGTGAGTGACGGATTTACCCTCGGAGGGGTAAAAAGATGACTGTGGTGTCCCAGGAGAACCACGACGACACTGTGGTCGTAACTCCCTTGTTGCAAGATGCTGTTGACTTGGAAGCAGCGGACCAGGAGTGCAGCGAGAGGGTGGTCATCAACATCTCAGGTCTGCGTTTTGAGACGCAGTTAAAGACCCTCTCCCGCTTCCCGACCACGCTTTTGGGAGATCCGCGTAAAAGGATGCGTTTCTTTGACCCGCTGAGAAACGAATACTTCTTTGACAGGAACAGGCCGAGCTTTGATGCCATCCTCTACTATTACCAGTCAGGGGGGCGGCTTCGGAGGCCAGTAAGTGTACCTGTGGATATTTTCCTGGAAGAAATGAAGTTTTATGAACTTGAGGATGAGGTCGTGGAGATTTTCCGAGACGATGAGGGCTTGGTGAGGGAAGAGGAACGCCCGCTGCCCACTAACGAGTTTCAACGCCAGTTTTGGCTCCTGTTCGAGTATCCAGAGAGTTCAGGGCCTGCACGGATAATTGCCATTGTGTCAGTTATGGTTATTTTAATATCCATTATTATATTCTGCTTGGAGACTTTACCCGAGTTTAGAGAAGTCCCCGTAGTGCAAGACAATCCCGCCAATGGAAGCGCACACGGCAAAGCTGCAAGTCCGTTCACAGATCCCTTTTTCATGGTGGAGACACTTTGTATTGTGTGGTTCTCTTTTGAATTCACCATGAGATTTCTCTCCTGTCCCAGTAAAGCAGCTTTCTTTAAAAACATCATGAACCTGATCGATGTTGTGGCTATAGCTCCTTATTTCATCACCCTGGGCCTTGACCTGGCAGAGCACCAGGGCAGCAGTCAGCAGGCTGCGTCTTTGGCCATCCTGAGGGTCATCCGTCTGGTCCGCGTTTTCAGGATCTTTAAACTTTCCAGACACTCCAAGGGCCTCCAGATTCTCGGCCAAACGCTTCACGCAAGCCTCAGGGAGCTGGGGCTGCTCATATTCTTCCTGATCATCGGGGTTGTTTTATTCTCCAGTTCTGTTTACTTTGCAGAAGCAGAAGATCCCGAGTCTGGATTTTCAAGTATTCCTGATGCGTTTTGGTGGGCTGTGGTGACAATGACCACAGTTGGATATGGAGACATGTGTCCCTCAACCATCGGGGGGAAATTCGTTGGATCTTTGTGCGCCATCGCCGGAGTGCTAACCATAGCTTTACCTGTCCCTGTTATAGTGTCAAATTTCAACTATTTCTACCACAGAGAGAAGGAGGATGAGGAAAATGTTCAGTACGTACACGTGACCTGCGGACAGCAGCAGCAGCCCTCCTTTGCTGAATGTGATTCAAACAAAAGTATCCAGTCGCTCTCCAAAACAGAGTCCTATCAGGAAAGCGACGACTTGGAAATTTTGACGCATCCAAACGTAAACCCAGCGGAGACATACACAGGGAAACTGACAGATGTATGAGTGCAGATGGAAGTCACTTTTATCTCTGGTGAGTTGTCTTCCAGTGGACGTGCAATGTAGACTTCCTCGGATGCTGCAGTTCTTTTACGCAAGCTTTCTACAGTGGTTCCCAAACATGGAGCCTCAGATGGTCATGAAAAACCCCAACAAAATGACGATTGGCTTAATTTCATTGTAACTGAATTCACTAGATGACAAGAGATAATCATTCCTCCCACTGCTGCAGCCTCTTTTACTCTCTCATATGAGGGCTACTGGTAGAAAACACAAATCAGTGGGGAACTGTACACTACTGAGACCAAAAACATTTGGGAACCCCTGGGGTACGCAACAAAACGCATGGGATATTTGAAATACCAGCAGCAGTAACTGAGCCATACGATAACTAACTTCTCATTATGTGAAGGGAAATTGCAATAACCAGAGAAAAATACATTTGGAGATGTTTTCTGGTCTTTTTATTTCTCAGTTAAGGCGAGTAAAAAGAAGCTCTCAAGTGGTGTTTCCGCACAAGGAAATGAGAAGCACAAACCAAACTTTGCCTTTCTACCGTTTAGAAAATCACGCAGCATATTCTCACAGTACCAAAGCTTTGGATAAAGTAGAAGAGGAGAGCTCAGCCGTGCGTCAAAGCACCCATGACGCACCTGGCGACCAGCTCTGCGCGCCGAAAGACCGCCACAGACACATGAATGAGTCAGACTGTGGGTTTGTAGAGGCCTTATGTGTGTCAGTGTGTGTCTGGCGTGGAGACTGGTTGTCGTCATGAACTACTTTAAATTATTTTGCTGAACATTTTCAGGTGTAACCCTCGTCGCTGCTCTTCTTTCTTTCTAGCGTGTTTGCCTCCGTGTGCACTGGAAGACTGTTGGCCTAACAGAGGCTCTATCCCTCAGGGTACAAGGGTTTACATGTTTTTCATAATAACGAGATCAGTATTCCGTGATTAGAAGATAAATGGCGTAATCACAGGGCAGTTTTTCCATTATTATGAGATTCTTTTCTAAAAAAAATAAAAAATCTCAAATGTGTAGTCCTCACTATGAGAGACAGGAGAAAACATCTCTGACTTCATTTTTCTTTGGAGCTTGTAACATGCTTCCACATGAATGTGATCGGAGTAGTCAGAACAAGTGAGCTCTGAGCGCCGCCCTGTGGATGATTAATACTCCTGCAGCCTCTGCTCTGTGCTGAATGAATCCTTCAGCTTGAGTATCTCTGCACTGTTGCAACTGGCCTTGACTGATTCAGGCGTAAGCCCCTGGGATCATGCTCTCTGACTCAGTGTGCATCCGGATGCATGTGATGGTTAACTAAGCTCACCGGAGGCCTGACTGCTTTCTCTTACCTCCTCATGTTTACATAGTGAGTTTTGTTTTCTGCTTACTTGCAGGACTCAGACGATTAAGTGAAGCGTGTTTCTCCCTCGCAACAAAATACAAAAGTGTGGGATTCTCTTCTTCTCCAACATGTTGGATCATTTTCTCACGGATATTCGTGCATTGCCAGTGTTGTAGCCCACAGAGACCTCACGGCGTGAACGCTTGAAAGGGTTCAGTCTGACTTAATGTACATTGTGTGTATCATCAGTAGAAAGAACAACATTCTTTTGTGTGGGCTTCATGAATGACCACGCTTTATTTGTATAAAATGCCTTGTGTATACTGCGTTTTTTGTAATTCTGAATTTCCCCTTTTCTTGTGCAGCTTATTGTGCAAAGTTGGAATCGCAACTTACCTCTGTGTTGTTACAAACATTCAGATTGCATTGCGGCTCGCTGTAGACAACAACATAGCCCAGAACATTACGATGCAACGTCTGCATGACACGGATTCATTGTGAATTTTAAATGTAATAAAATATTTATTTTTCTAACTTAAACATGTATGTGAACTTAACTTAATCCTTTTTTTTTTTATAAATAAATTATGAATCAGAAATATACACCTCTCTTTATTTTCCACTCTCAGTGTAATACAGATCAGTCTCAAAGAAGGCAAAGATTTCCCATCCATGCCCATTAATTACTTCAAAACACGTTATCACTTTTGGTGCTGAATGATGGAGAAAAGGCTCAGAACCAGACATTGGGTTGTCTCGCCACAAAACCAATTAACTTAATAAAATGTCATAGTGACAAATGAAGGGGGTTTATTTGGCTGGAGGCACATTTTAACAAATTAGACAGGCGTCTGATGACCTGATTTTGTGTTGAATGTGAGTCTTTAGAAAGTCAGAAGACACACTTCACCACACTGTGCTGAAAAAAACATTCATATACATCCAGGCCCTCAAAGCCAGCAGTGGACAAATGTATTATTTGCTTATTTGTTATGATACTAAATAAGTATGTTCTGGTGTTTCTTTTTGGGGTTTCTATGAGGAGAATCAATCATCTGCGCTGTCCGTGGTGCTGAAACTGATCGTCCTCTGCAGAGCGTTATGCCACATTTCCTGCATTTGCCTCAAACCTGCTCGGCTTGTGGAGCCGTATGTAGCGATGAGTGGAGACTGAGCAGATATTATAACTTAGTCAGTGTCGTGAAGTATCAGATATCGGGTGTGAGGCGTGCACATCCTGGATGCAAGCTCCCCCCTGAAGTGATGTTTCATAGCTGTGAGGGCTGCAAACACATTGTTAACGATGTTTTATCTTCCTCACCGCTCACTAGTAAATGATGAAAATGACAAAACCCGGTTTGGTCTCACATATAGACTCAGACACGGAGCGTGTGGAACCATGACGCCCGTGTAATCCTTAAATCCTGGCGTGACAGAATGAAAAGGTGATTTAATCTCTCACCAACTGATGATGGGCTGTTTTCTAAAATATGGAGTGTCTCAAATGTTGCCCAATGTGAATTCAGAGGTTTTGTTACCAGCTGTCCTTGCTTGCAGTCTGATTGCGCCAGTGCTGGCACACAAGCGCTCTTGTTTTTGTGGTGTATGGAGAACTTCTGGCGGCGTGCTTTAGTAGAGCCGGTCTGCATTGCGTCGAAACCCTCCAACTCCTCCTCCTCCTCCTCCTCCTCCTGCTGCCCTCCCTCCCCTCTCCTCTCTTTTCCCTCGCCTCCCCGGCACTTGCATGTAAAATGCACAACAAAACTTGCTTGACATTGTGGAGAAAACATTTGGACCTCGCTGCTGCACTTGACTGTCTCTCTCAGCTATCCATTTTGAATTTTTTATTCTGCTCTCCGAGCGGCGCTGAGACCCACTCTGCTCGTCATCTTGTCTCCTCGCTAAAAAGCAGCAGATTCCTGCTGATGCAGTGATGTCTGGAAATGTCAAGGGCTCGCTTATTGCCCCTTACTGTATCTCCCCCCCTGAATTGCAGTGCAAGATTTTCTCCTGCGGTACACTGTAAGCTGTTCACACCACAGCAGCTACCGCCGCTGCAGCTTTGCCTTTCTGTCTTTTCTCAGGCTTTCCTCATTAGACTCACCTGACTTGTTTTATCTCACCGTCTAAAGACGTTTACACCTTTTTGAGGGCGCTTTGTGGCGGACACAGCTGGGATGGCGATGAGCACAGTAAGGCTCTAGGCTCTCTTTTTTTTTGGGTAGGTGCAATGTAAAGTTGCCACATGACACCCACTGGTGCCCTGCCGTTGGATGATTTTACTCGAGGATAAGACGCATTCAAGACCTTTCAAGATCAACCAACCCACGGTAAGCCTCGAAACTGCTGACTTATACAATAGACTTCGCTTAGATTCTTTTTTTCGACAGCTGCTGTTTATTTAAAGGTAATACACAACTACTGTGTTGTTTTGCTATTTCGCAGATGCAGTTTTGGATCTTTTGCCCCGCAGTAGGCCTGTGTAGGCATGTAGAAACATAATTTGGTATAATATCAAATGTTATGCGTCATAATTCAGGCTGGCATAGGATAGATCACTGCCATGCACCTTTAAGACAAAGAACCATGGTATTTATTTTTAGTTAAGTTAAACTACAGTAAACATCTGTTCAAAAATAACATTTTTAGCAAACACCTTTTAAGAGAATGTAGAAAAGACCAGGTAGTACAAGAAGATCATCATATACTCACTACTGGAGTACGACAGAGAGACTGTAAATACCTATATTATAGAAATGTCATAGAAACTTCTCCTTGGGGTAATATTTTTTACCTTTACTACTGGATAACTGCACTAATTGCAGGCTGAGAGAAGTAAATAAATAAATAAACTGCAGAAAATGCTGAGCCAGCAAATATCTCGGCTGTTTGATCCCATTATTTCCTCTCTCTCTCTCTCTCTCTCTCTCTCCCTCTCCCTCCCTCCCTCCCTCCCTCCCTCTCTCTCTCTCTCTCTCTCTCCCTCCCTCTCTCTCTGGGTGACAGAGGCAGCAGTAACAACAGCAGCAGATGCACTGGAGAGCAGCAATGGTCAAGTCAGCGAGAACCGCAGTGGAGCCGCACTGAGGCAAAGCAGCCAACCAGCCCCCTCGTATCTGGGGACGTCTCCCACAATTTAAGGGGTGTGGGAAGCTGAGGAGTGGAAAATTTCCCCCGAACCTGAATGCCTGCTCAGTCAGACTAACCGACATCCCAACACAACTCCTCCTCCTCCTCCTCCTCCTCCTCCTCCTCCTCCCAAAATGACCGTGGTAGCAGGAGATAACATGGACGAGACCTCGGCTGTCCCTGGCCACCCTCAGGACACCTACCACCCAGACCACAATGACCACGAGTGCTGCGAGAGGGTGGTCATCAACATAGCTGGTCTCCGGTTTGAGACACAGTTGAAAACTCTCTCCCAGTTTCCAGAAACGTTGCTGGGCAACCCCAAAAAGCGGATGCGGTACTTTGACCCTCTGAGAAACGAGTACTTCTTCGACAGAAACCGCCCCAGCTTTGATGCCATCCTCTATTACTACCAGTCTGGGGGTCGGCTGAGAAGACCAGTGAATGTCCCTTTGGATATGTTCTCAGAAGAAATCAAATTTTATGAGCTGGGAGTGGACGCGATGGAGAAGTTTCGTGAGGATGAGGGTTTCATCAGGGAGGAAGAGCGTCCTTTACCTGAGAAGGAGTTCCAGCGTCAGATTTGGCTCCTCTTTGAGCACCCAGAAAGCTCAGGCACTGCGAGAGGGATTGCCATAGTGTCTGTGATGGTAATCCTGATTTCAATAGTCATATTTTGTTTAGAGACTTTACCACAGCTGAAAGAGGACCCAGCGGGTCGAATAGTGAGAGTTGGGAACACTACTATGTATTACAAGCCAAATATCCTCACTGACCCCTTCTTTGTCATTGAGACACTCTGTATAATCTGGTTCTCCTTTGAGTTGATAGTACGCTTTCTGGCGTGCCCAAGCAAACCGGCCTTCTTCAAGAACATGATGAACATGATCGACATAGTGGCTATCATCCCCTACTTCATTACACTCGGCACTGAGCTGGCTGAAGACCCAGAGAAAGAGAGTGTGGGGGAGCAGGCAACATCTCTGGCCATACTCAGGGTGATCCGTCTGGTCAGGGTGTTCAGGATCTTCAAGCTGTCACGACACTCCAAAGGACTGCAGATTTTGGGGCAGACCCTCAAAGCCAGCATGCGAGAGCTCGGATTGCTGATCTTCTTCCTGTTCATTGGAGTCATCTTGTTCTCCAGCGCTGTCTACTTTGCTGAGGCAGAGGAGCAAGGATCCTACTTTGGCAGCATCCCAGATGCATTTTGGTGGGCTGTTGTGTCTATGACAACTGTGGGTTATGGGGACATGGTCCCGGTCACTATAGGAGGCAAGATTGTAGGGTCTCTGTGCGCCATCGCCGGAGTGTTGACAATTGCGCTCCCAGTGCCTGTCATTGTGTCCAACTTCAACTACTTCTACCACAGGGAGACCGAGGGAGAAGAGCAGGCCCAGCTGCTCAACGTCAGCAATCCCAACATCCCCTCTGAAACCAACTCCAGCCGCCGTAGTTCATCCACCGTCAGCAAGTCAGAGTACATGGAGATTGATGGAGACATAAACAATAGCATCGACAACTTTAGGGAGGCTAACCTCAGAACTGGCAATTGCACTATAGCCAACCAAAACTGTGTAAATAAAAGCAAGCTGCTTACAGATGTTTAGACACTAGTTAGGAACTTTGGGATCTCTATGGGACTGTCATATGTGGAGTAGACCATCAGTTAGGAATGCTTCATTTACCTCCCCAAAGCGCTCTACGGCAATAGGCCTACAACTATGCTCAGCTATATAGAAAGGAAACAGAAAAAACAAAGCTCTTAGAGTATATGACAGGTAGATAGAATAATTAATTCTTCTGATCCTACAAATATATAGGTACATCAAAAAGAAAACATCGATTATTACGCATATACACGGCTCCCTGGAGGACGCAGAGCACACTCTGTCTTATCAGATGACGGCGTGATAATTAAAATCTTATGCATGGAGTACAGATAACATTTCAGCAAGTTGCACAATGCACCAGAAAAGTCTGCAGAGACATGCAAGCATCTGCAGCCAAGTGGTTAGCGCCAAGAAGTTAGGTGACCCCCGCCCTCCCTCCCTCATCCTCTCTCCTCTCTACCTACAAAGGATCTACTATACAGCAAAGCACCTTATAGGAGGAAGACTGATCTCTCTTGTTTGGATGTAAAGAGATGGTGATCTACACGCTTCACGGACATCCGCAATGCTGCTGTTTTCCAGCAGATGCTGTAATTGTGATATCACCAAGTGATTCAATGCCATGCCCTTTAGATGCAACACAGCACAATGATAAAGTGAGCTTCACACGAGCATGATTAGAGACTTTCCATTTTGATATCGGCATGCATGAGACATATCTCACATAATGGAAAGGATGTTCTTTTGGATACCTGCCTCCATCTCCCGTTCTCATCTGTTTTCATACTGGAGTGCACTGGATGAGTTTTTAATTTGAAATGCAAATCATTTAGAAGTATAGAAATTGAATGTTAAATCTTAAGGGAACAGTACATAAATGAGATCATAGCATGAAAAAAGTAACCTGCATTATGGTCTATTGACTAAGGTACTTTTGTATCCTGGTATATTTAATGCATGACATGAGTATACAGCTTGTTGCAATTCAGGCACTCTGCAGTGCCCTATTGTCAGGGAAACTAAGGAAATCAAATTCTGGATGTTTCTGAATTGCGATCAAATATATCCAAACCCACCTTGAGGATGCAGAGTTTCTAATTTAAAAGTAGTCAAAGAAACTGAATAAATATTATCAAAAATGCATATAATCATAATAAGCACCAATTACAGTATTACGTCAATAGTGCAGTGCATGGACCTTCTTTGAACAACAAAAGTTAACATTTCATTAGTCATGCTTCCATTTACACGTCAAATTTGAGTACATATTGGTTTGGAATCCACTAAAAAAAAGGATCAATACCAAATTTCACTTCATATAACAGAATTATTCTGACATTAGTTGCTAGTGCCTTTATCCCTTTCACCAACAGGACCAGTGAAAGTGCCTCTGTGTACAAGGGGATTTGTGAGGTTGAGCAGAGCGGGTTTACCTTCTGTTCTAGTGTTGATACACTGTTGGTTTTGATGTTAATGACGCCAGATGAGCAAGGTTGAAACAGCAGGTGACTGTGGTCAAAAAACTAAAAACAAAAAAAAAAGATGATCCATGGCTGTTATGCACAACCCAGTTTTCATGCTGTCACGCACTTAATTATGCCCTTAAGCAGCGATGTATTGTACTCTGCATGTTTACCACTCCAATTCAAAAGGGAATATCCATAGGTTTTAAACATGTTTTATTTATGTCTGTTGTTTTTGTTCGTGCACCACGCATCCTTTCAGGGTCTCTACCTCAGTGAGGTCATTGCAAACTTGCTGCAGAGCTGCAAGCTTCAATGCAGGGCTTCCTATACCATAATGCAAAATGGAACCTTAAGTGTAAACTGCAGTCATGCAACATTGAATGTGAGAGTCCCACAGCATAGCCTTTACACAAGCACTTAGGGCAAATAGTGTACCACAATCCCGCTCCTTTTTTTCCCACTTAAAGCTACGCACAATCAGAACATTCATTTGTAGAGAGTGTGCAGAGATTGCTTGACTCTCCTAACAGGATGAAGTTGACTGTTTTATATGTTAGTTTCATTGAAACAATGGTACCTAAAGTTACTGTTGTGTCACAGAAACGCTCCTGAATGTGTTCCAACACACACGTGTATAAGACGGTGGAGACGTTCGTTATAGTATTTGAATCTGTAATCCTGCAATCCGTGGGCATTATGACGCACAGCAAGGTGCAGCCCGTCTTTTTGCACAGTCATTTCGTTGTGTTGCTTGAATCATTATTTTGCTTGTGAGACTTTGTTTTTTTTCTTTTTCACAGTGCTTGCTCATAAGTAGTGCATTGCTTCTCAGCATATTGTTCCAGACAGGCTAACTGCAGATAGATTTGGACAAACTGTAATGACTACTTGAAAATCTCCAGCTACTGTACATCAATCTACACTCAGTATTGAGATGAGTTCACCCAAACGATAGTAAGATTTTGTACTGTACTGTACGCTCTTTTTTTATTTAGCACACTCCTGACAAGGTCCTGCAAAAAACAAGCTCCACTGCAGTGCTACTTGAATGTCATAGTTATTTCTGTTGTGCAATGGCTATCCTTTGTGGTGCTAGTACAGGACTACCATTGTTGTCTTGTTCCATCACACGTTATCTGAAGCATCAGCTGAAGCAAGCCTTTGTTAATTGTTTTGACTTTTTGTTGTTGAGACTTTTTCCATCCTATAATCCTTGCTCCTGTTTTGTTATTGGTGGCTGGTTGGTTAGTTTGGGGCACTGTTTGTCATTTTATTTGGACCTGATCTTTGTACTGTACTGCTGAAGAGTGTCTGCCTCAGGCGAGGTAAAAATTCAAGAGCCTTGCTAGATGTCAGTAGCTTATCATGAGAGCTAAAAAGATACACATTTGTGTCAGGGATCTTCAATTTGTATAGGGTCTCTCGTGCAGAAGGACACCAATAATACCCAATACCATACATTATATTACTATATATAGAGTGATACAAGATAATTATAGTAGTCTCATAAATGCAGCTATCAGGAAATTGTTCGCTTTGGTCACGAGCTTCTCGTACGACTGATGCTTGATGTGTGTAACATGTCCTGCAGGAAACTGAAAGTGAGGTGAAGAAAATACAAATGATACCCCTCACGTTAGCAGCGACACGTTAGCTGCTACTCTTGCTGTGAGGGCATGTATGGATGGTGCTATGCATTCGGTTACCCACAGAAACATGCATTCTTAACAGCAATAGAATAACAGGTCGCCTGTTTCTTAGATGCTTTTTGTAAAAAATAGGAAAACAAATCTATTTTGAATGTCAGAGAAACTGCGATCACTTGACAGATAACTCACAACAGGGCTGTTTATGTACCAACCTCTTACCCTCTGTTCTGTGATTTTGTAAGGTCAGTGGGGTCAAATGTAGAGGCTGGAATTTTATTGAGAGAAACCCGTGAAAAATCCAAATATAGGCTTTGTAATAGCGGCAGTCCCCATTAACCACCCAGGTCGGACTGGAGTTGTTTTGCAGTCAGGAACAAAGGCTGCTGAAGGGTTTGGTCGAACCTATAACACAGTCCCAAAGGAACAGCCCATAATGCACTTAGAGAAGATCTATCATCAGTTCGCCGGACTGATCAGCTGTGTGAGAGAAAGTCAGAGAAGGTGCCTAAAAATGTTTTACATATTCATTTGTTTAGCTTACTGTTAGATGTTATGCTTCTGCAAACAAACACGAGCGAGAAGATCTACAAAATGACATGAACCTAATTAAACTATAAGAAAAAACATGAAATGTCATGAGAACAAAATGCAATTTAGCTACAATAAGATAGAGAAAAGTAACCACTATATACTGCAATTACGTATGAAAAACTATTTTAATGTGTGTTTTTGTTTTCCTTTTTTGTTTTTGGTGGCACTGTAATATGACTGATTTAGGAAGAACATGCCATATACTGGAATATCAAAGACAATGTGTTCCTCTGGCAAGCCATGATAATGAAACTACTGTATTATGATCAATTGCTATACACTAAATGATATGGACAACAAGTGTACTATTATAAAAAAACAAACCCAACAACATATGGTTTTTGGTTTCAAGAAAAAAAAAAAACAGGATTCATTCAAACACCATGTTCACATTTTCCCAATCTCCACTGCTGAACCTACTGCTATAATGTATCTCTACAGAAACCTACTAAAACTGCATGGTCGATGGAAGACTGCATGCGTTTTGCCTTTCAAACTGTGGATCAACTATAATACAGTTGCATCATTTAAAAAAAAAAAAAGAAACCCTTGCTTTCATCTGCACCAAGGCTTCCTGTAAGGCCCTGTTCAGAAGTTGTCGTGAAACGTGTCCTCTGCTGGATTTCTTAAAAGCACCTTAGCGCTGACCTCATCACTAAGACGGCGTTGGGTATCCGAGCCGCACTCAGCGTCTGCGCGTGATTTTCAGGTTGTGCTTGCTAGGCTCCGTTCTGAATGTGGGGAAGGACATTAAGGGCTAGTTTCTCAAACCTTATCTCTATTCTAGGACTGAAACGCTCTTTCAAGTGACATTTTGCCCATTGTTATCTCAGTCTAGACTGTAGTGATACTGTGTTGTGGGAAACATGCCCATCATGTCTAAGCAGGGCCTGTGCCACACACCCTCCTCTGTACCACATTGGTTTTTAAGGCATTCTTGTTTGCTAAAGGTCTTGATATTGGACTGCTTTCTGCCTGCTGAGGAGGCACTGAACGGGATCAAATGTGTGGGATGTACCTCACTCGCCAAGGGTGATTATTGATGAGAAGATCTTGTTTGTGTTAGGAGTGTGATGGCTGTGAGTTTGTCTTTTATGTCAAGAATGCATATTTAACCGCTGGTAGGAAAGTTTTGGAGCAAAGCGCAAAAAGGACTGTTGAACTCTTCTGCTCTTCTTTTCATCCACAAGCAAACCAAACTCTGATTGTGTTACCCAATCCAGCCGTCATTGTCATGTTGTGTTTACCAAGGATTATGCTACAATGTGTTCAGTTTGTCACACGATGACAAAGGCATGGTCTGTGATCTATGCAAGGGTTATTTGTTTTTCTTTTTCTTATATCACTTATGATTTCATCTTACATCAACTTCAATAAATTTTTAAGGATCTGCTGGTGTATGCTCATTTTGGCTCGGGATGGGGGTGTATATCTGCAATGTGGACCTGCACAAAAAGCTACATAAATAAAACCGTCTTGTACACAAAGTTGTCACAGCTCTTCTGCACTGCGCTAACAGGAGAAATATGCTGCAGTGTGCGTTGTTACAAAACTCGAGGTCTCAATCTAAAAGTGTCCTATCTCTGTACTACAGTACCCTCTCACTGAAGCCATTAGCAGTGATTCACAGGGCTAAGGTAATGGTTCCACGCTAATCCTCCGGTCCCAGGGGAGGCCCGCTTACTTCTGTCATTCCCTGCGAGTTCTTACACACCTCAGGGGCCTGAAGAGCTCCCCTCCTCTCCCTGCTTCCTCCTGTATCCACACAGACACATGCTTAAAACCACCCGAGTGTGACTCTGAGGAGTTGCTCATTTGCTGAGTGTGGAATTATGAGCTCTTTTGGGCTGCAACTAGCAATTATTTTCATTAACGATCTATGAAATGTCAGGAAATAGTGAAAAATGCTCATCACGATTTCCTAAAGCCCAAGGTGGCGTCTTCAAACTGCTTGCTTTGTCTAAAACCTAAAGATATTCAGTGTAGTATCACATAAGACAAAGAAAAGCTGTGAATCCTCACATTTGAAAAGCTGGTACAACAGAATCCTGCTTGAAAAATGAATCAGTTATCAAAAAGTAGATTTGAAATACTGTGTTAAGTTAAGCTTTTGCCATCCATTTACTTAGAATATGACCTTTTTAAGTATACTCAAAAACATCTTGTTCCTATGAGTGTGATTTTGACAACATGTCAGATAAAACCCCATAATGAGGAGGTCTTTTCATATTAAATATGTGCAGCTGTCGAGGGCAGTTAACCCTAAAACAGCCAACAAACAAACGCATCCAATCATAGTCACAGGACAAATCAAGAGATGAAACTGAAATACATGGGCGTAATTTTTGGGGTGTGAAGATGATTCATTCCCACTTCTGTCGTCTGATGGCGTGAAGCTGAACATTTGTGAAGAACATTGGACATGAATGCTGCAGCTCATCTGTCTCTGTCTCTCTATCTGTCCATCCCTCTCTCTTTCTGTCTCTGTGTCTCTGTCCCTCTCAGTTTCTCTGTCCGCCGCAGGCCCTCTGTGTCTGCAGCTCAGCTCTGTTTTTCTGTATGGTGACCTTATCAGAAGTGAGCTTCTTCTTCCTTGTCCTCTGCATTGCCCTCAGGAAATGCAGCACTCCTCACTCTGCAGGCAGCAGCAGTAAGGGTGGGGTGAGCTGGCGCCGGTCCCACTCTTCTTGCACACACATACTCTCTCTCTCTGTCTGTCTTTGTCTCTCTCCCTCTTTCTCCCTCTCCTGAGTGCTGTGAAGCTCCACTGGACTGTAATAGCACAGAGCATCATACAGAAGAGGAGCTCAGTAAAAACAGAGGATATCACACCTGCTTCTGTTAATTTTCTCTCTGTTGTTGTTACTTATCTAAATGCGAACACATACGTATTCAAAGATCCAACCAGATAAAAGCCTCTACATGTTCATACCTCTTCCATGTCCTCCATGACCATTAACAGTGAGGATGTTTTCTTATTTTAAAGCTGCACTAATCAATATCTTCATATTAGCAATGGGAATAAATGACTATGTGTTGCTTACAGTAACAAACCCACAGAGAATTAACACCCTACCCCCCTTAGCTATAAGAGGCATTTCTGCATCTTTCAGCTCATTGTTGTGTTTTAAACTTTACTGTTTTGGTTCAGTCTCACCACTCTCATCAACCCCATGGCCAGCAGCAGCAGGATATAAACCCACTGTATGCTGCCAACCCAGCACCAAACAGACACAGGTAGTGACTAGCTGGTGAGCACAGTGGCTAAAGAGCCAGACACCTCCCTCAGGAGTTAGTGGAGACCAAAACAGAGCTAGAAGAGAGTGAATACTGGACTGAAACACGACTACAACTGACTGCTAATATTGCTCCGTAACTGCTGTAAACAGGCAACTGTTTGTTAACCAAATGATATGTTTACTGTAACAACTTGTAAGGTGATAATATGTCAGTGTTTTGTTTACAGCTTGTTCTGCTGTCCATAAGTGGCCAAAAACACAAAAAAACAAACAAAGACGTGTTGATGCAGCTTTGACATCCAGTTTTGTTATATATTGCAATTACATATGAAAAACTGTGATTTTTTATTTCCCCTCAAGAAACTTTGAGGTTATTTAAGGTAAAATCATGCCATTCTTTCTGATACTATCATATGTACAGATTATTCTGTATTAGCTTGTTCCAACTCTTCATTGAAGCTCTGTGATATTTACACATGGTGGTCAGCCTGACATAGTTGGTATCTCTGGAAACTTTAGGCTCTCCTCTAGAATTTGAAGTAAAGTTCTTTGGGTTTGAACAATATTCGGCTGCAGAGCGTTAGTTTGTACTGACTGCCCCACCAGCGGGTCTGTGAGGTTTAAAGGGTAAGGTTGCTGATGTTCAATATATCTCTTATTGTCACCAAATTCCACGAATAGACCAAAAATGTGTTTGTCCATCTATGATGGCCACACATGGTAATAAGATCCCAATTCACACTCTCTCACCAGGTAGTTTTAATACCTACACGAGGTAATTTCATTTGCAGTCAACAACAACTTAAACAATTAATATCACAGTTTGTTTGATTTGTAATCTGTTATATTAGATTGTTTGTTTCTTTGGGGGGGGGGGGGGGGGGGGGTTTGGGTTTCATTAATTTTGCTTTGTATTTAGTTGTAGTTGGTGTCCATCTTGTTTACCCCTTGTGTGTTAATTAGTTTGGCTAAGCCACTATATATGTTCCCTTGTGTGTCATTGTGGCTGTGATTGTTCAACACCTTGTTTAGTTGTTGTCATATTGAGTACAAGTTATGGGGTGTTAACCTCTTTTATAGGCCTAATTATTAACATCTTGGTTAATAATGTCTTTGCATTTTTTGGGTCAATAAAAACACAGCTTTTCAACTCCAGTTTCCTCCCTAACACCTTCTCTCAATGCTTTCTGACTTCTCCAGCTGCTCGCCCATTGGTTCTTACTGAAAATGTAAATCATTATATGAGTCAAAAACATATAATTTCATTTTCATAAAAGGCTGAATAATGTCCTAAAACAAGAATGGTGCTCTACGACACAGAGGGACGGGATATATACGCTTTTGGCGTTTTGGTCTTTTGGTCTTTTCATGGATTTGTTGACAATAAGTAAAATACAGAATATCACCAGGCTAATCCTTTAGAAAGGTGATTCTACGTACTTACTGGTGGATGTTTATTAGACGTTTCAGGTCAACACATGCACCCAGGTGTCAGCCTCCACATGCAAATGAGAAGCATGTAATTGAAACTGTGGTTTAAGCCACTGTCTTGGTAATCCCTGATCAGCTTGTTGGACTAATTGAGGTGCTGTCGGTCAGTGGTGCAATAGGCCTCCATCGAGCTTAACGTACCCTTCCTCCTCCTCCTCCTCCTCCTCCTCCCTTATGCTCTATCTTACAACTGCCTGAACACATCTTCTTGAATGAAAAGCGGCCCGTCAGCTGTTAGGAGAATGTGTTCTTACAGAGGAATGAGTGCTTACAGCCATGCCTGCATGCAAATGTCCTGTGGCTGCATGTGCTCATCCCCTCACAGCCTCTGTCTTTCTGTTTCTCACACACACACACACACACACACACACGCACAAGGGATAGCCTATTTGCCTGAGTCAGGCCTCTGGCTCACTTGATATTCCCCGATCGATTTCTTTGAAGACAGACACTCATCCCATATCCCTTGTACAAAAATGCCATGCCATTCCTGTTGACGTCATCCAAAAAGTTTCTCAAGGGCCTTTTCATTGTGGTCCAATCAGCTGTGCCTGCACAGTATCATATGATTACTCTATATCAAATCACAAGCGTCCTCTGGTGTTAGCTTTATCGCTGTGTAAAACCAAAGCACTGAGATGCCTGTGCACAGTAGTCCACCTCTAACAGCCTCATCTACAGAAGCTTCTGAATGTTAACAATGTGCAAAATAGCTTTGACAGCATTATTGGATCTCCCATGCTTGAGCTAAAGCCCTTGGGCCTAACACCACCCCACCCCCAGGTCCAAGCCCACCAGCCTCTCTTATCCCCCCCGATCCCCGAGGCCCTCTCTCTGGGCCACTTCCTCTTTGCATTACCTCCATCAGGCCGGGCTGCTGACACACTTGTTTAATAATTAAGGGCATGTCCATAATTTCCTCGTCCTTGTGGAAGTCCACAAATGGTCTCTGTGAAAACTCAGGCCAGTTAAATGTACCTCTTTACCTCAGGCCACTGACAACCCTACATCACTGTACTGATAAAGAGACGATACAATCCAGTGATCAGAAGGAATAAGGTTCATCATGAATTACCCACTGATCTTTTTATCACTTTATCCAATTTCAATTGACGTAGACAGACTCACATCATGCAGTGTAGTGTCTACCATCACACTAGGAATAATGTATGACGGAGTTCATTGACTATAAACAAGCATCAATATGTCTGTTTGTCCACCATCCCCCCATGTGCCCATAAAACAATCAATCTATAAACTGATAAGACCATCTGTTCATCCACCCATCAATGAAAAGAAACAGTGCTGGAACAAGACTCAGTCTACAGCCATGCTAGCAGCTTAGTGCACAATGGTGCTAACATCAGCATGCTCATAATGACAACGCTAACATGCGGATGTTTGCAGGCATAATGTTCACCATGTTAATTACCATCTTAGTTTAGTGTGTTAGCAGGCTAACATTTTGGAAATTAGCACTAAACACAAAGTACAGCAGAGGCTGATGGGATTGTTCTTCATTTTGCGAGTGTTTGGTCATAAACCAAAGTACTGGACAAATTGAAATTTTGACCTGGTGATGGTGCTGGATTAAAGGTCTAGTAATCAAGTTCTTACAATTCATCCTGAGGGGGACATGAATGTATTCATTTCATGGTAATCCATCCAATAGTTGTTCAGACACTTAAAAACACAAATGTCAATATGCTTGTGGCGCTAATGGAAACATCAGCAGGATTCATCCTCTGTGGACCATGAATGTCTCTACAAAATTTCACAGCAATGCATCTAACAATTGTTCAGATATTCTAGTCTGGACCAAAGAGGAGGACCGATCGACCCACATTGCCATCTCTGGAGCTACGCCACTAGCATAACTAAAAAAAAGCAAAAATATCTCACCCTAATGTTAAATTTGTTAGTATAAGATTTAAGTACTGACAGTCAATGACTTGTTAATATGGACATTTTCTTTCCAATCCAATCCTTCCAGCCGTGGTAGAATCTATTATTGTTGCTCCCCGTCTGGATATGTCCTTGTGGTATCAGGCGATGTGGATCTCAGTTTACATGCTCTTCCTGCCCAGTGTGCAGTGTCAGCATGCTTGTCTGGGGGAGAAAATTCAAAACTTAACATAAACGAAACCGGCGCTGTGACCTTCCCGCTTCAATTACATCACCGCACAGCGCTCAAAGAGGCTGGCAAAAACAAAACCACAAAAGGATATCACCATGAAGCACGAAGACCCTGCTGAGATACACACAACCTGAGCATCGTCTGCGCATGCTAGGTCACTGTAATGCTGGGAAGGGTGTTCAGTATGTGACAACACCACCCTGGGAATTTCACCCAGAGAATAATCACTGACTCTACAGATTCTTGTAATAAGATAAGAGCAGAGATATGAGTTTCCAGTTTAAAATTGATGGTCCTTTATTTAGACAGAATTTAGTTGGGGCATTAATAATCAGGTCAAAAAAGTGTAGTCAGTTAAAAGGCAGTTTATTACAAAAAAAGATATTTTAAAATCCTCTAAAACATACCACCATACTAAGAGTCGTTACCAGTACAGGCAGGGGTGTCAGGGAAACCTACAGGAGTGAGGGGAAGGGGAGTCACCACCAAGGAGGGGAGAGAATCACACACACACTGCAAAGCAACAAAAAAAGGACATGTTAGAATACACAGCAAATTAATCATGCAACTGTAATAAGTATTTACACCATGTATTAAAAAAAAAAAGCACAGGAATTTGACATAACATGCAACCAAAAGAAACCAGAGAGGGGGGAACCCTCCACCTAGTGACTCACCGCCTGTAAGCACAAGACAGCCAACCTGTACTGGAAACTAACAAAACCAACAAATTCCCAACAAAGACAGCTCACAGATAATGGTCTCTATAGAAAAGAAACAAAAGAAAACAACAAATACCTCCTCGCACCATAGAACCCCTGCTTAACTTAAATGTAGGGGGAAAAATCAGTAAATCCAGAAAGCAAACTAAAGAAAACCACAGATCACAAATTCATATTAAAGAAACAAAGAAAACAAAATCAGGTAACTGAGAATATCCAAAGAAAATTAACAAGGGACAAAAACAGCAATTGCCCAAACTCCTCCTTTGCACATACAGCATCTAGGTCAGGCAGGGGTCGACATCTTTTTCCTGTTCCCAGTACAAGAGGTACATGTCATTAAAGAGTATAGGGTGGCATATATACATACACATACATACAGAAACCCATACCTTATTGAACATCAATCCTTCAGACAATCATGAGGCCGGGGGAGTGAGGCAAACCTGCTGCAGGTTGCTCGCACTCACATTTAATGAGGGAGCCGGCAATTAGTCGCACCTGGTTGTTGCGCATCAGGGTGATTGAAAGGTGTGGCTAAACCGGGAAGGGGAGGGAAAAGCACTACGCATCACAAGTAGGTGATACCTTCAGGGTTACTGTTGTGAAAAGTAGTTCAATGAATACTTGAATATTTTGGGAAATTTGTTTTCTTGCTAATAGTTGTATGAGAAGATTATACCACTTTAATGTTTATATGTTAAGCTAGTGCCTGCAGCAGGGTAGCTTAGCTTAGCACAAAGACTGGAAGCAGGGGGTAACAGCTAGCCTGGCTCTGTCTAAAGAGCTAATTAACACTAATTAACAAGAAGGCACATAAAACCACTACCACAGTTTTTGTACAGATTAAATAAATGATTTACAATGTATTTGTATTTGAGTGTTTTACAGGTATTGGTCGGATTTTGTTATCTTTGGACTAAGCCAGACTAGCTGTTTTCTCCTGTTTCCAGTCTTTAAGCGAAGCTAAGCTAACCGACTGCTGGCTCCAGCTTAATAGACCATCCAAGTCTCATTTATTTAACCCACCTACAGCCTGAACGTCACTCATGCAAGGTCTCTCCTCCAACACACTACTGTACTATACTCTATTGATTTGGTATCACTTGCTAAACTTCTGCAGCACAGTGCCTTTGAAAGCAGATATTAACCTTAGATGACATATCGTGGCATTTTGATGTTCAAGTTAAATATTGATGACTCTTAAATAGCTGTCGTGTCTTCTAGAGAAAAAGGAGGTAAATAAAACATGCATGGGATGTGTCTTTTCCCTGACGCATACAGGAGGGGACACACTACATACAGACCCCATGCAGCAGAGCCATTACATATTGTACAATGATGGAGGAGCATGTCAGTTTTCCTGCCCAGGACACATTAACTGGACTGCTGGTGGAATTTACAGTAAAGGCTTGTGTGGGTCAGTTGAGAGTTGTGCACACTGCAAAAAGTATCCACCTCATTCAGTCATTCAATCTTGTTCTCAATGTGTCGATAAAGTGAAATAGTTTAATGCATTTGAGTGTCAATTAACTTAAATCAAGTGACGGTGTGTCTTTTTCTTTACTTCATTACTTTCAAAGATTCAGAGTTTTAATTACGGCTACAACTAACTTGACTATCATACTTTCATGATTGATAAATCTTTTAATGGTTTAGAAAACTTTAGAAAACTGAAAAATGTTCATCATAATGTCCCAGAGCTGAGGGGAGTGTCTTCAACAGTCTAAAACTGAAAGATATTCAATTTACAAGGATATCAAACAGAGGAAGACAGCAAATCTTCACACTGTTGAAGCTGAAACCTCAAACAAATAGTTCTGTTTTAATTAATTTATCAATTAATTGACAAATCGTTTCAGCTCTAGTTTTAATAGCTCAATATGAGACAACATAACTTGTCAAAATGGTAATTTTTTGCAGTGCAGGCAGCTCCACTGGTGAGAGAGCCTGTCAAAGGCTGACAAATAGAGAGAGTGCTTTCTGCTGAGAGCCGTCCCTACAGGTTTCCCATGCAGGCAGCCAGACCAGGGCCAGGAAATTTCATATATATCATCGACCATCATAATGTTGTCATATGAAAACCACACAACCTCAAAATGTACGTTCAGATTATCCTCCTCAGTGGCACACATGAAGGTTTGAAGTTAAAGCACTGGATTGCTGATATGCCTAAAAACCTTCTGTTTGTGTAAAATAAAGAAAAATATCTGAACAGATTCTGGTGACATGTCAGCATGGATGAATTACTGAAAGGGCCTACTGGGCACATCTCAGACAGTTTAGTCCAGCCTAAATATCTCAAGAATATTGGATGGATTGGCATGAAATTGTACAGACGTTCATGAGGATGAATCCTATTGACTTTTGTTGATCCCCTGACTTTTAATCTAGAGCCACCATGAGGTTGAAATGTGTTGTTGTGTGAGGTTGTTAAAGTTAAATGTCTCAAATTTAATGCACACATTCATGTTCCCCTCAGGATAAATTGTTATGATTTGGTGTTCCCTCAACTTCTCATCTAGCACCATCATCAGGTCAAAGGTTCAGTTAGTCCAATACTTTGGTTTATTACAAAGGTTTATTATACCTGCAAAATACATTTTGAATGACATTGCCATCAGTTTCATCTGTACTTTGTGTTTTGTGCTAATTAGCAAATGTTAGCATGCTAACACGCCAAACTAAGCTGGTAAGCATTATATCTGTTTACCGTCAGCATGTTAGCATTGTCATTGTGAGCATGTTGGCATGCTGATGTTAGCATTTAGCTCGAAGCACCGCTGGGACTTTGTGCAGCCTCACAGAGCTGCTAGCATCGCTGTGGACTCTTACGATGCGTTCACACACACAGGTACAGAGTGGTGGGCAGTCTCAGGCATCTCATAAATCTGTAGCTCTGTATGTTGTGTTGAGCATAATTTACAGACTTTGCTCCATCTGGACAGTTGTTTTTTGACCTAGCTTCCATACGATGCACAACAAAGTTCCTTTCCTGTTGCACAGTTTGTTTCCAAGCACAGAATAGTTTTGTTTGCCTTTTATTCATTTTAACGGCCGCCTTTGGAGTCTCTGTAGTCTGTAGATAAGATTTAGATTTGGATTTTTATTATGCCAGAGGGAGATTTGTTTTCACAGCAACATACAGATACATAAGATCTTCATGTACACATTCATCCAGCTCACAACAGTGTCGGCGGGGCAGTTTGTTCAGGGCTGCTACGGCAGAAGGGACAAAACTCCTGCTCTTCTCCATTTTAAAGTTCTACATCTCCGACCAGATGGTGGTATGACAGACTGTGACGATTGAGCCGGTATTGCTGTAGCTGGGCGATACTGAAGTTCAGGTGCAACAGCAGCACCTGAGAGTTCTGGTTCACCTGCAAAATGTCACTGAAAGAGACGCATCGTTTGTAGTCATTTTGTAACTATTTCAGTCTTGGGGCCTTGCTCCTATGTTATTGTACTTAGTCTCATAATCCATCCATGCCTCTCAGTACAGACCGCAGCCACTGCAGCTACTGTGCCCTCTCCACATGCCCTCATAGCCGCAGTCCTCAAGGAAAGCGAGATTTCAGCAGTTTAACAGCGTGAACCCCCCGCAGAGGACAGCTCTGTGGAAAAGACTGTGAAAAATAAGGGATTTTTCTGCTTGTCCTGAACACCTGACCACAGTTTAACGCTGTCTGCAGACATTTATTTGCAGACTCTCAGCATACATTTGACATAGACATCCCAATGCTGTAAAAATCCCAATTCTGATGTTTTACTGCTAGTATTTGACCCCGTTGTTTTTAATATGCAACTAAAAGGTGATTCATCTCTATGAATTACCTCTAACCTCTTTTGCTTCATCATTCATCCTCACTCCCCAGTCCTTCTCTTCCCCTTATGATAATGAGCATGAATATGCAGTTTCAGCAAAGCAAGCAAATCAATAAACTAATCATTCGTTTTAAGCAACACTGTCCGTCACAGAGCACTTAATAATTAAGTCCGGCGTGCTTTTAGGCAGATTCTGTGAGTCTTTTCCCACTAGAGCAGAAAAAAAGGATTTATTTTCTGTAGTTGTAGAAAATAAACAGATGCTATTCTTGAACATGTCAGGTATGCATCATCACAATGATACCTCCATTATGTTTCAGAGCAGCGTCTGCATGAGTGTGTGTTGGTCCGGGAACACTCTCAGCACAGCTTTCCCCCCCTCTGTGTTGCTGCTGACTCATTGTCACAGCCCTTGAATCTGCTGCCGGCCTGCGTTATTCACACACTCACCTTCCTCTGCGAGTGCCTCCTCAGCACCTGGAGCCTGAAACCAAGAGGGGGCAGCTCTGTTTCACCCACATGTCCAGTTACACCAGGACTAGAGCTGAAACTATTAACAATTAACCGATATAGTCGATCGACTAGAAAAATGATAGTCAGCTATTTTGATAATTGAAAAATCATGTCAGTGAAAAGAAATGCCCAAATTCTCTGGTTCTTCTCCAATATGAGGATTTGCTTCTTTTCTCTGTTTTATATAACTGAATTTGGTTAACACTACTTTAAGCCCCCCTATTTAACATTTATAATCAGTATATAAACAGTTAATATAGTTTATTACACACAATAATGTAGCTGTAAGCAGACAGTACGTTTATTAATGGCACCAATCAGTGGAGGGTGGTGTATGAACATATATTATCTTGTTATGCACCAACTATAATAGAGTAAAACACAGTTGTAGTTATATAAAATGTGTCTTCATCTGAGAAGTTGTAATTGTTGGCAAATACTGTACATTAATTATCACTTTAATACGGTCCTTATATCTGCTTATAACTTAGTAAATTCGTACTGCTCAGTACATTTGATTTGAACTCACATCAAATCAAAGAAAAAAGATGATCCTTATATCTCAGAACTTGCCAAAGAATCATCACGTTTTTAAGTTTTCTTCAGTATCAAAGTAATCCAATGATATTTGTCCGTACATCCACGGGTACACTGCAAACAGGATCTGCTAATAGCTAATTCGGTACACTTTTAATGGTGCCAATGTAAACAAATATAGGCTAAAACAATGGGGCTCAACTTGTAGCCCACAGCTAACTCACAGAGTCCATGGCAACATTATACTCCCCATTTACATCCCCCAAAGCCCTGGACTAAATGATTAGTAGAAAAAATAACCTGCAGATGAATCCAAAAATAATTACATAATACATACATAAATATCTCATATATAAATAATCTTAATTGCAGCCTTAACCAGGACTAACTGTGGATTGGTTTACTCATGTGTCTGTCAGTCCCTCTATATTAATAGGACAAAAAAGGGGGGGCTGATTCAGATATCTAACTGTAGAAATAGTGAAGCCACTGTGCTCCTCCCTGTGTCCATCTGAAGTCCTACAGGACAAAAAAAAAAGTCTCTGCTGCAGGTATCTGCTGCTGCATTGGCCGGGGAGAGTGCAGAGCTGCAAACTGAAGAGCTGCAATATGCTCGCATGCTCAGCCCCCAGCAGTGCAACTACACTGAAAAGACAAACATATGGCACTGAAAAATGTGATAACACCTCAGTGTTACCTGCACAATGGCTGCATTTCATCATTTAATATGCCTAACAAATGCTTAAAACTGTTTAATTTATTATTTAGTGGGAATAATCATGGTTTATCTGAAAAACTGTAGTATCAGAGTCATTCTGTGTAACCTTGTGTGTGTGCTGAACTGAAGTTTGACTGCAGAGCTTCTTCACCGACAGAAAGTGATCTGCCCCCTAGTGGAAGACATTGGAACAACAAACAAGAGTGATTTATAGTGACCTTCCTGAGGAGGAGTTACATACGGTATGTTAGTGAGTACTTCAAAGTTTAAATATTTATGAGTACACGTTTGAATCAGGGTGTTGAGAACACAACAGCAGACAAACACCAGCTCTGAGTTTTCAGTTTTATTTAAGGTTCATTTTTCCAGACCTGCAGAGGACAGTTCACTTCCTTTAAGCGCCTCATTTTTGTTTTTTGTTTTTTTCTCGCAACATCACGTTAAAACCCATTGTATGACTCTGTGTTGGTTTCTCCTGGATGAGTTTGTTCATTTTGTGAATACTGTTAAATAGGGAACAGGAGGAGGAGGGGTGGTGGTGGGGGGAAAGGGGGAAAGGGAGAGAGAGAGCGAACACGAATCAGAATTAAGACTTCAAAAAGAAAAAAGGCGGTGGTCGGAGAGGTCGATCTCAAGTCCTAAAGGCTGAGAGCTGCTTAAATCACTACTACAGTACTTGGTTTTGTCTTGCAGCGCCTTCAATTGTGACACACATTCACATACAGTTGCCGAAGTCAATACTGCATATTTTTCAGCAATCATCGACGCTAGACTCCCCTTCCAGTCACTCGAGCTCCTTTCTCTCGTCTGTCCGTTTTAAGGCCTCGTTTAAGCCCTCGTGGGTCGAACAAAGGGACCTGTTAACCCTATTGCTACCCTCATTAGTATTTTTGACATTTCCTCATCCATCTCGTCATTGTCCTATCTACTTGGTGGCTGTCCATGTTAGGGCTAGCTACTGTAGGTACCACACAGTGGCACTGTGAGTAAGAGTCTAACCCTAGTGCTCAGGATGTGTGCCACGATCTCCCAAAGCCACGGCTCCCCGCGGTTAGGCAGTGCTCTATCCTCTGATACAGAGGTTCAGCAAAATTTTCCCTCCAGCAGGACGGGGCCAGTGGGAACCCTCCACTAAAGGGAATATGGGCCAAGTGGCCCCTCAAGCAGGCCATCTGTGTCCCTACCTAACAGGGAGCCCATGCATAGCCTGTGCCCTCAACTCCCCTGTGTCATCTGCATTCACTCTCTACAAACCAAATCTCAGCTTCCTTTTTTTTTTTTAACATTAAAAAAAAAAAAAAAAAACACTCAGAAAAAAAAAAGCTTAGTACCAACCCCTTTTCTCTCTCTCTGTCACTTCACCTAATACACAACTTAGCTGTAAGGGTTAACCGTTTCACAGTCTCCTGTTAAAGTGGGGAGGATGAGGGTCTTTGGGGCAAAGCTTCAAGAGCAGATTCACAGCTTGCTTAATTCCTCGAAAACTATTCGTGACTTCAACTTTCAAAAACACAAATGTTGTTCATGCTTAATCATTAGTTACTTTTAAAAAAGACCTCACTCCAGCTCATTTGTTTTGTTGCCAGTTTGTGGAGTTAGACTCTTGTGTCACCACTGGGCGCTCAATGTTATACCACTTCTTGTGCTCTCCGTTAACAGTGAGCTACATGATGAATCCCACGTTACGCCCAGAACTAGATGTAAGGAGTGGTGATGGTAGCAGACAAAGGGCACTGATAACTTGTGTACCACAAACAAAAACAAAAACAAATAGGCCTTCGGAATAGACAAAAAGGAAGGAGGAAGAGAAAAAGAAGAAAGCCTGTTTGTTACTTTGTTAATAATTTTTCATACTCTGCAGATTGGTGTGTATTGCATTGGGGGGAGGGGGGAGCGGGGTACAGGATGAGTGGGTATAAAGTGGTAGTGGGGGAATGGATGGGTGTCTGCTGCAGTCTGTGTTCAGTGGCGGTCCACAGCGGCACTCTGTAGCAGCTCTGTGGCGGGCTGTCCCGGGGGTCTGAAGGCGGTCTGGAAGCCGGGGGGAGGGGAGTGGAACTGGCTGGCGGGGTTGGCTGTAGGAGGGGGCAGGTAGGGAGCCCAGCCGCCGGCGGCTCTGTGGTGGAGGGGGAGGTGGGCATCGAGGAGGCCGGTGTGGAGGGGCTGGGGTGTGGGCACTGCTGAGCCAGCCGGGCCGTCCATCTCTGTGAGCGCCTGCAGGGACTTGAGCCAGTGTGGTGGGTTGTCGTCCTGGAGACAGTCTAAACTGTTTCCTGCTGAGGCCGGGATGCCTAAAGGGGGGTGGGGGGGGTAACAGAGAGGGGTCACAGAAGAGATGATGATTGATCTGGCCTTCTTGTACAAGAAGAACTTTGTGTCAACTTATTCAGAACTCTATTAAATCTGATAAATACCATTAATCAATATTTAACTTGATTCACAAAACTGACTTCAGAGCTGAAACGATAAATCGATTCGTCAATTGACAGAAAATTAATTAATTGCTATTATTTAAAGCAAAAACGTCAAAACATTCACTGGTTCCAGCTTACTGTCTCATGTAGTAAATTTAATATATTTAGTCTTTTGGACAAATCCAGCCATTTGAATATTTCACTTTCAGCTCTGGGAACATCTGATGGACATTTTTAATATTTTGACATTATTTGTAGAAACTGCAAAATTATGTAATGCAGCAGGGAGAAAAGGATCAAAAATTATTATTATTATTTCAAAGGCTTTTGTATTGTAACATGTTTCTGGTATTTTGTCCACAAATTGTAAAACCCTTCTTCTATCAGCTAATATCCTCATGAATTAAAAACTTGTGCAATTTCACGTGTAAATGAGCTTTGAAGGGCTTTGGGAAATTGTGATGGGCATTTTTTACTATTTTCTTACATTTTTATAGGCCAAGCAATTAATTGAGAAAATAAGCAGTAGATTAATCAAAAAAGAACAGCTAGAACAGTTAGTTGCAGCCCTAATTCAATTTACAACAGTATAAAACAGTAGCTGGAACCACCAAATGCTCTGCATTTTTTGTTGTTAAGTGACTCAAACAATTAATCGAATACCAAAATAATTGCTGACTGACTTTCCGAGTCATTTCAGTTACTTTCTACCTGTGATGATAGCAGGGTCCATCCAACTGGCTGTGCCGTCCCAGCTCAGGCTGTGTGAGATGCCCGCTGGCCCCGCCGGCCCACCAATGTGGTTAACACTGTTGGAGGATGAGGACGATGAAGAGGAAGAGGAGTTTGGGAGGCCCCCGAAGTTGATATTGATGTTGGGCAGGAGAGCTCTCAGGCCGTCCTGCCATTCTTTCACATTTAAACCCTCTATAGAGCCACTGTTTTCTGCAGGAGAAGAGAGCACAGATATGTCAGCTCCTCACGTGTTGTCATCACAGACTAGTGGTCAGTTGCAGAACTGCATCCACCAGTATTTCTGTTTCCTCTGCAAGGTCAATAAAAGCTAATCAAACAAGTATCACAATGCTACGTGGCAGTATACATATGTTGTGATATTAAATAACATCATTATGCAACACATCTGATCTGTTTTAACATGCTCTGCTTCCACCGGACACAGAAAGGTGCCACAGTGACCCAGGTGTCCGGTACCTGAGATGGGGATCCCTCCCAGCCCTGTGTTGTGCTGAGGAGGCAGATTCAGGTCCAGGAAATTACTGTGTGAGGCAGCACTGGCTGAGTGGTTCAAGTGTGCGAGGTTATTTCGTGTGGGGACGCCCATCCAGGGGTGTCTGGCGGCTGGCTGCTGCTGACTGGCCTGGCTGTTCTGACTGCCGGGGAAACTGAAGGAGCTGTAGATGGCTCTGTGGTGGAGCTGGGGGAGGCGGGGAAGGCCGCTGGGGAAGTGGTGAGAGGCGCCGGGGTTAGGGTTGGGGGGTAGCAGGCTGGGACCATGATGGCTCCCGTGGCCAAAGGGCCCCGGGGACAAGGGGCTCTGATCCTGCACCGACAGCTCCTTCTCTATCAGGTCGGCCAAGGCCTTGCGGGTGACGTCGAAAGGATCGAAGCCCAGATCGTCGTCCTGCTGTTTGCTGGACGAGCCGAAGCCAAAGGCCGCCTGCCAGTCTGTGGAAGAAGACACTGGTATTGTGTCTGTGAGGAAAGAAGAAAGAAAGTTACTGGAACCGTCCTCGATGTGTTTAGTAAGCTGACTGATAAGTGGATTGGCTTTTAACTTTGATTTAATTCTTCCAATGTTTACCTCAGAGTTGGTTTATGTATGCATTTACGGTTTTCTTTTATTTTCCCTGTAAAGCACTTTGTAACTTTGTTACATTAAGTTAATGTTCATAAAATGTATAATATTATTATTCCTCAAACTGGATCTCTGATATTGTTATTTCTAAGATACATGCAGAAGAATATTTTAAGGTGTCAAAAACACCATAAAAAAATAATTATTGACTAAATGTTGACTAGGTCCATAACAAACAGTTGATTAATGTATTAAGAGGTTTAAGCATTTTGCCCCTTTAAGCATTTTGCAAATTTTATCATCTAGGGTGATTTACAATGCCTGCAACAGCAGAACATGCCTCAATTAATGAGACACCACTATTGCAGTCATGATGCTAATGGCCACAGTATTATCTATATATAACAAATAGTCGGAATAATGCAGCTGCAGGTCAACCCATTGGTTGAAAATTTGACAAAAAGCGCAACCAATCAGGCACTTACGACATACAAAATGTTTTAATTCAATATCCATTGTACCTGATGTGAAAAGGCTCTGTGGTTCGGGGGTCATGGGCCAGTCAGAACTGCCGCGGGGGGAGCTGGGGAAAGGGGGTAGGCCAGCGGGGAGGGGATTAGGATGTCTGAAGTTACTGTTGTCTGAAAAGAGCGACTGGGACTCAGCTGCCGCACCCTCGAAGGGTGAACGGGCTGTGAGGTCTGACACGCTGATGGGCACCACCAGGCTGGGCTTGGTTAAACCAGGGGGAGGAGAGGGGGAGTCACTGGTGGGTATCTGGAAGAAGAGAGAGGAGAGAAACACTTGTGAGATCGTCCTTCTCAGACCTGATTCACCTTCATTTATGTGTAACCACAATAGAACACAGTGGAGGTCTTTCTACCTGTTGTAAAGTCTCTCCATTCACCATTCCGATTGACTCTGGAGGTTTGTCACTGGGACTGCAGGCAGACACGTGACACATTTAGATACGGTTAAACAAACACATAAAATGCATTTCTTTAAGGATACGTTGGTGCTATTATCGAGAAGTAGTCTATATTACCTGTTACTGTCACAGTTAGAGGAGAAGGGGGACAGGGCGGTATGCTGACCAGGACCCAGCTCTGTTTCTAGCCCATCTGAAGTAATAACTTCTTGGTCTAGATAGTCTAGCAACGGAGGAGACTTGCGGTCCTCTGAAAGCCCGTTGGCCAGTTTGTTATGTCCTGACAGCGTGGGCCACCCATCTTTACCATTGCTACTGTTGCTTCTGTTTACAAAGCAGGAGAAAAATCAAGCTTAGCACAACGATCAAGTTGCACTGTGGAAGTAATACGAGGAAGAATATAGAAGAAGAAAACAAAAAAACAACCTCTGTGTGGAGTTGGATTTACTCTTTGACTTCTCTGTTCCACATGCTGGAGGTTGTAGAAAGCTAGGGTTAATTTTATAGAGGTCTTGGAGGAGTTTCTGCTCATACTCTTGATGTTTTCCCGCCTACAAACAAATGACACAACATTAGTCAACACTTATCATTTTATGAATGCACAAAGCATAAACCACCATCAACACACACAGCAAAGAGCAAAAATGTAATTCACATTTCAAACAGAGAAACAACTACTTCACCTGCATCTCCTCTTTAGTAAAGCTAGCTGCTTCATCCCCCAGTTCATGTAGATACATACAATCAGGTTTGGGACACTGCATACTTTTAAGGAAGTAACTGCAGTACTTTGTTGTGCCTAAAGAAGCCTGTAACAGAGAGACAGAAAGAAAGCTATTTTACATTGCGGGTTGTTTAATATGAGGATGTTTACATTTTACAGACAGGAAGAGGAAACAGAACAAAGTCATCACATTGATTTTTTATATGAGATCAGCACTTAAAACACAAGTTAAAGTGAAAACCTTCTCACCTTGAGTGTTCTGCCATCAACAACCACATTGTTCACACACTGTATTGCTCTTAGAGCATCTTCAGAGCGAATGTAAGTGACATAAGCGCTGGCACTAGGCCCCTGAAAAAACAGAAAATCAAAGTCAGACTGTAGCTGTGTCTTTCTAGGGCGGCAATGATCAATTACTTCCATTATTGATTGCTCACATGTTTAATCAGTTAACTTTTCCATCCCTCAATACTTGTAATCACTCAAATAAATTAAATATTAAATATATAAATCAATTGAAAAATAAAAATAGCGATAAAAAAGAAAGTAATATATGTAACTGAAGGGGAAAATTACAATAATATGCAACTAAAATGACTTAATAAACAAGCATATCTGTTTCACATTTTTCTTTGGTAAAAGACAAATGTTTTTTTCAATTACAAAAATTAATATTGATTAAGTTCTGTTACGGCTTATAAACGTATGAGTTGTGAGACCATCAATACGTCAATATAATCCAACCTCTCACCTGTGAACCGGCGTAAGATGTGCTATTGTTGATGACCACTTTATGGATTTTCCCAAACCTCCCAAAATACTCTGGTCGTTTTAGGACCTTGTGGGCACAATGCAAAAAATATGTATATCACTTGAAGCTTCAATGGGAGGTTTCACTGAGAGAACTTTAAATGTGCATTAAAATCATTCCCTATCAAAGTATTTATGATTTCCACTGTTGGTGTCAGATAAGTCCAAGATAAATCATCTAGTGCCTTTAGTTTGTCAAAGCTTTATTCACATAAAGCTAAAATGACAACAGTTCCAACACTCCAATGTCGCTGATTTCTTTGGTGGCGACATTGTACTCACCTCCGGGTCGGCGAGTCGCTGCGAGAGCCCCACCACAAACACCAGGTTTCTCTGGACCACTCTGACACTGGCCAGGTGCTTGCGGTTTTCTGTCACCTTCTGCTTCTTCTCGTTCTGTTTCTGCTTCTTTTCGTTCTTTATCCTTTGTATCTCTTCCTGTGACAGAGGCTTGTATACAGCGGGGTCCTCTGGGTACGGCTACACAAAAACACAAACCATTTAGTTACAAAGATATCCACCACTTGAAAAGAGAAACACTTCTAGTTTCAATGATGTGGCTTTGTAAAGGATAGTGGGTAAATCAGGACTTTAGTTGTCAATATGGTAATTCAAAAGGCATCACTAGCCAACCTGCTGAGGCTGTAAATTGTGAATGATGATGAACTGTTGTTAAATGTTACTTTAGAAGGGGGAGCAAACGTTTATCTCCCCCCTATATGAGCATTTGGACACTCAACATCATCATCATCTGTTTTCCTAAACAGATCCCCTCTGTTGTC
Organism: Enoplosus armatus; assembly: GCF_043641665.1. Lineage (NCBI taxonomy): Eukaryota > Metazoa > Chordata > Actinopteri > Centrarchiformes > Enoplosidae > Enoplosus > Enoplosus armatus. Next base: position 14,373,516 of record NC_092185.1, read on the forward strand.
ATGTCAGATGAATCACCCTTCGGTTGTGATGGGTTTCTCTGATATCGCCTTCATCTCATCATCTCCTCACCTTTCTGCAGGCGGGGCAGAGGCCGTTCTCGTCTGTGCGGATGCGGTGCCAACAGAAGCGGCAGATCTGATAGCCGCAGGTGCAGGGGAAGAAGTTGACGTCATCAATCTCCAACGGCTCCATGCACAGAGGGCACTCCATGGGGTCGTCCTTCATTTCAGGGCTGTGGGACATCCTATGGCGCGGTGGGGGCGATTGTTGAAGCTGGTCACAGAGCACAGGGCTAAGAAAACATACAAAGGCTAAGTATAAGCACTCCATCATGACATGATTGAAAATAATAAACAGAACAACTTCCCCACACACACGTACTGTACACAACACTGAAACTGACTTTCTGACCACCAAGGTCACAATATCAGACACAATGTATTTACACAAATAGAGTTTTACCTATTCAGCAGTAGAGGAAACACTATATTCAGTTGCCAGGTTATTAGGCCGACCTAGCTAAACTACTGCAGTCTAATGCAATACATCTCACTTTAATGTCAGATATAATATTCAGTTTTTGATTAAACTTTTCAGAGAGGTGTTGATTCATCTTTATGGTCCTTTAGGAGGTTATAGTTTGTGGTGCTGCTGAATTACATTGTGCTGTAGGCAGAGATGTTTCTGATGTTTCGTCTACTCCCTTTATACCATTAAGGGTAGATGAAATATTTCAGAGCTGAAATGGTTAGGTGATAGAGACATTTGACAGAAATGAATTGGCAAGTAATCGCTTCAGTCAACGAAAGTGTCATAAATTCACTGGTTCCCACATTCTTACATGCAAATATTTGGTGGTTTTCATAACCATCTATGATAGTAAATTGTATGTCTTTGAGTTACTGGCTGTTGGTTGTACAAAACAAGCAATTTGAAGCTGTTACTTTGGGCTTTGGGAAGTGTAAAGGGTCCCAAACTACAGTACAGCCTCTAAAAATGATCATCAAGTTGAATCAACACCTCTCTCAAACAGTTTCAACAAAAACTGAACATTATAATCTCCATGAAGGTTCGAGTTATTCCAGGACTTTGTATTAGACTGTATTAGTTTTAGCTACGTGTACCTAATTAAAGAGAACAGACTGCATATCTTAGAAAACAAGCCAAAACCAACAGCCCCCATGTCAAAGTGATAATGCGGATGTTGTGGTATCTTTCAGGGATTGACAGTACTAGAAACAACGTCACGATAGAGAGAAATTCAACAAACTGCGTTTATTTACTAATGAAATGTCTGTTACTAGCTGTTAAACACCAGACCGGTTTCTACGTGACAACACTGCTGCCAGCAGGCGAACTCAATGACAAGCCCAGATTGGGAAAACCCGACAGTGTAAAGTTTAATTAGACGATAACAGAGAAATGCCAACATTTTGCTAATAAATTAACATGTACACGAGTATCACGGGTTTGCTGCTTCGCTGACAGATATCAGCTGATTGGTGAAGTCGTGTATGAAGCCAGAATACCTAGCTAGTTAGCCAGGCTGGTAACTTTAGCTGCTCTGTCTTCTGGATCGTACATTATGACAGATGTTATTTGACTAACGTTAGGCTAAGCTAACATTAGCCGCGAATTGGTAAAAGAAGCCGGTCTAACTAATAGGAAGTAACCAGGGGCAATTGTAAGTTTAATCACAAAAACAAAATATACAGAGATGAATATTGAATATATATTGACGTTAAACTTTTAAAAAATCGTATGCCATAATGATACGTTTTCGCCTAACGTTACATGTTAACTGACAGCTTGCTTTATGCTAACCGCTAGCATCGGCGTAGCCAGAATGCTACATTATCATCGAAATATACGGGGTTTTGGAGCCAAGCTTACGACGCGGCCTACACAAGCTAACGCTCAACTGGAGGCAAGTTGTTGGCACTATAAACAACTGACATTGGTCTCACGACAGTAAGATTACCTGGGCAGTGATCCAATAAGCTTGACAATACTTTAGTGTCAGTCTGTAAAATCGCAACAGGCAAAACTGTCCTTTATTTGTTGAGGGAGGATGGAAGCTGGCTAGTCTGGCTAGCAACTTGGCTAACGTTAGCGTTACTTACCCTGTCCGTATTTAGCTTAGGATTCCACTCCAAGGGAGTCACACCAAATTGGGCGGGGACTGCGAGCCAATATATCTGAAATGTCTAAATTTCTACAAACGGTCACATAAGACAACCGTAGGTGTGTTGTTCTGTTGTAATTAAAAGGCTATAAAGATGTTTTGCCCCTTTCTTTTCTTGGTATTGTAGAGACAATTTACGCTCTAACCACCATCTTAGCTAGCATTAAAGTAGGGAGGAGGGAATGGGGCAAGTGTTCAATACAACTGAGTCTGCGCATAGGGACAGATGCTTTGTGGGAAATTGAGTTTTAGGCGTTGGATTGTTGCCAGTTAAACTACACAACAGTATATGAATTAGTTCAAAATCAGAATCAGAATCAGAAACAGAAACTGTTTATTGCCAAGTAACATACATTACAAGGAATTTGCCGTGGACTGAAGGTGCTATTGTTTTGACAACAAATAAGTAGAATATAAAAGGTAAAATAAGAATAAAAATAAAAATAAGATAAGATAAATAACAAACAGTGCAGTGACCAAAATAAGGTAAAGCGTCCAGATAAAGTGTCCAGAAGGGGGTGGGTGTGTTAATGTAATGCAGGGGGGACAGGGGTGATGTACGTTAATATAACTTGTGTTTGTGTTCGGGGGGGTCAATGTAAGTTTGTCAGGTAGTTCAAATTAGCTCCACCTTGACAGACAGCTACATTATAATGCAGCTTACATATTACTGCATCAAAAATAATAGTAACAAACACTTTTGCGTAAATTGAATTTTGAATTCAGGGTTTTTACTTGTAATTAAGTATTTAACTTAAGAAAACACCCCGAGAACTTCCTCCACCACTGATGTTAAATACGTACCTTTCTTTATCATGAGAAATCAAAACACCAGAGTACCTTATTATAATGTTTCATAATTTATTTACAAGGTTTGTTTGTCTCAAGCACAGTTTGGGAAAAGGTGTTTGTTTTTTTTCCAAACATATCAGTTATTATAGAACAATATAAAATATATTAAAAAAATTTGATTCAATTTTTTTGTGTCATCTTCTTACATTCATTTACTCAGTCACCATGTTACATAATGGTTTCACAAGAATCCAATCACACATTTTAATGCCAAAAATGATAAAATACTGAGAAATATATTAAACAACCCATTGCATAATAGACCCAATCTTCACACATTTCTTCAGTACTTTTTCAAAATTGAAAATATTTTAATCTATCCATATGAAGCTGGGTTTGGGCCAGGACTGAGTCTGGACTTTGTTGGGATCCACAGAGTCTAAGGTGAGCATGGGGGCGATGGGGTGCGGTGACGCCAGGGACAACCGTGCAGCCAGGAGCCCCATCCGTACACAGCTGTCTGTGTCTCGCTGCTGGAGAATCCCAGCCATTAAGGCACCTGCAAGGCTGCCGACAGAACGGGGATGAGTGTCTTTTGTTTAAATGTTTAGGCATGATTTTAGTGAGAGAGAGTAGAAAGTATGACAGGGACATGGAGAGAAAGAGGTCATGGGAAATTAAATGTGGATGAAACTGAAACAGAGGTAGTTTGGAAAAAGAAATTAAAACAAAAATAGGGAAGAGAAAGTAGGTCAAGTAAATTTTTAGCACCTATCTCCTGCTCCTGATACATTCATTGTCTCCTCTGCTGTCACAGTCAGTGCTGGGTAGTGGAGAGCACAAAGCTGCCTCCTCTGCGAACACAGGTGCAGTAAACATCTTCACTTTCACTGTCATAGTAATCATCATCATCAGTATCAGCTTAAACATAGGTTGCCCTCACCCTCTTCTGTTTTCTTGGCTGCAGGTTGACCGAGCCTGCATCATGCTCTCCGCACACCATCACCCCATTGGCCCCCAGTGTCACCACCAGACAGTGAAGATGCTCCAGAAGGGGGCGCGAGAGAGCTACAGCAACACTCAGCACCTCGTCAAGACAGCTCGGCAGCACTGCCACCCCACAAGACAAAACCACATCAGCTTTTATCTCTTTATTTGCATTTTTCTCAAGAACCCGATAACAACTGTGGGTGGGAATATGTGTTTGAGAGCATGAGGGAGTAAAATGAGAGAAATAAGTCTACATTAAATAGTTGGACTTTAATATTTAAATACTTAAGGAACACACTTTACCTTCAGGTGTTGGGATACCCAGAGTTTTGTTCATGGTGCACAACTCTGCCAGGTTTGGGGATGAATAGGAGAGAGACTTCCAGGCGCCTGAAAGGAAAGGCTTACAAGCCTTTTCTGAATCTGTTGGCTCATACCAAACTGTGACACACATTGATTGTATTGTATTAAAATCAATGAAAGCTTCTATTCACGATCATTCATAATCATTTAATGACCATCTCCCCATGCTTACCATTGATATTGTGTTTACTGGCAATGGAACAAACGTAGTCGATGGTGGAGACGGGAATGTTTCCATCGAGACACACAAGAGTGGCTGATGAAAGCTGCTTCTCAAACTGTGACACCTTTAAAAAGATATTCAAAGATAGAATAAATAAATAAAGAGCAATTAAGTAAGTAACCTTTATTTCTATAGCACCTTTCTAAACAAGAGGTGCTTCACAGGTGCACATTAAATACAACACCATGAATTGTAATTGTTTCTGGACTTTAAAATGTCAGAAAACTGTAATAAAATTTGTCAACACCTGCGCTTACTGGTGGTGCCACTAAGAACATCTTACAAATACAAGTCTCAAAGTCCAGTTCAAAATGACATGATGAGCTCATTACTTGACATATGAGCATGCACACATATTATATGCAATGTCCGCTTCCATCAGTTCTTGTATTTTGAATTTCGTCCAGTATGTGCATGTGCTGTTTTGGGTCCATTCCAGTGCACCACTGCCAATGCACATTACTATATACAGAGGTAACTAATGAGTATAAATACATTTAACTGCTATAGCAAAATAAACCATAAATAGCATAAAAATTTGGGTTTGATATGGTGAAAATTTTGCAGATTACAACTTTAAATAGCGAATATAGTTCTGTATATGGTATTGGAGCACAGATCCTGGCCTAGCCTTCCTAAAAATTAATAACTTTGTCAGTTTAACTTACATACTGCGCTGTGATTTGCTGATGAATGTCCATGTCTCCCAATCCAAGACTCAGTTCCCCACCCTCAGTGATAACAGCACAGTAAGTAGCTGTGCTTTGCTCTTCTAGCCTGGCCACACCACTTGTGTTCTTACAGAAATAAGAAAAAAAGTCAGGAACTTAACATTTACATATTCAAGTAAAAGGGATTGTAATCATGCTTAATAATAAACAGTTTGTGTCCACGTACCATATGTTTACAGTAGTTTAACACTGCGTCACTGTGTGAATCAGCTCCAGCAGCTGAGATGAACAGGGGTTTACGGTCTAACCGACTCAGAGAGTCTTGCAGGAAGGCACCAAAGAAGTGAGTGTGAGACAATCAGATTTAAAGTACTGATGAAAACATGTGCATGAACATAATGTGATGAAAACCCACCAGCGATATTCCGGCCTACGCCACCAAATGACTGACAGACACTTCCTGGGTTGGTCTGTCCAAACTGAAAGAGACAACATGTTTTCTCAGAAGTCATTATAACCTCCATAATATGGTCTTACATCATCTGGAGGATTGCGGATACATATAATAAATTAAACTTACATGAAGAGTTTTTGTTTTTCCTTTAGCAATAAAATCAACATTTATTCCTCCTATGACGACCTGTAAAAGAACAGCATTGTGGGAACTGTGCCGATATTATAATATAAAGTCCATCATGTGTGTTTATACTCACAATATCTGATTCTGAGTCTGATGAGTGTTTCCCATGATGATGGGTCTTGCCCTTTAACTTTCTCTCATTCATTTGTTTTGAGAGTGCGCAGGCTATCTGACTGCCAACTTTAGCATTGTTATGAATGAGAGCAATGTCTAAGAACATAACAAGTTAAGGACATTTTAGTTGTAATATGCTCAAACGGAATCAACAGTGGACCTTTGAGGCTACTGTAACATTGTTTGACCTATAAGAAAACAAATGTGTCAATCTTCTTTTTTGTTTTTCAAAGAGTTTGATATGATCATGTTCTCCGCTTGAGTTCAGATTTTCAGAAGGATACTGGCCTGAAGGGACTTTCCTTTAGTCAGCTCATTGACCTTTTGAAGAACGAAAGGCGTCACATCTCTTCCTGTTATACCTTTAGCACTGAAATCAAAAAGAGAACAAAGAGTGAGCACTGTTTTCAGCTGAGAACATTCACATTGCCACAACCACAAAGAAGTCCAGACAGACATTTTCTCTGATGTCACTGAACTAGTATCTCAAGCCACAGAGACTTTGTGTACCTTGCCTCTGTGACTGCAGCCTGTATGGCTTCCTCTATCTGCAGGCCGGCTGCTGCGTGCTCCTCTGGGATGGGCACCGCTAACAGGACACCACTTTGGAGACCCAGTGACAGAGTGCTCGCTGAACAACACAAAAAAACCCAGATCCACATTCATAACCTCCATGTGTCAAGAGTCAAAGAAACAGTGTTGAGGATATAAAATGCTGATATACCGATGAGTTTTGCAGCCTCCTCAGGGTTGCAGACTTGGTATGGAGAAGTGAATCCGCTTTGTGGAGAGAAGAAGGCTGGGAAGTTCTTCAACTTTCCATAAGTGGCTACACAGACTCCCTGCGTCTCCTAATAAAAGATACAGAACAGAAATACACAACAGTCCTCACCCAGAACCCTTTAAACACAGCTCTGCCCAACACACGTCTGCTTCTTTTGATTCATTCATTAATTTTGGAAGTACTGTGGTAAATGAACTACAAGCCAATATGTATGTATGACATGTAGAAGACTTGCAAATACATATTTGGCTGACACACAATGAGAAACATAGTATTAGATATAGAGACAACATTACTCTGAAAAATTATCTCAATATTCTTACAAGGAACTCGAGGGTGCGGCCGATGTCCAGAATAGACTTGACACCAGCAGAGACCACTGCAATGGGAGTCCTGCCGAGTTCTGTCAGATCTGCACTGATGTCCAGACCTGGAGGAATAAACATTGACTCAATGGTGACGAATTGTAAACCTTCACATAACTATTACAGTCTCCAAATAAGGAGTTAACATGATACTAACTTATTCTTCTTAACATGCCAACAAGACAAACTCACAGTCCTGACAATTTTGGTGTCCTTTTACATGGAGGCCTCCTCTGGATCATATTTGTGACTTTATAAGCACTCTCATCTCTGTTCATGGTCTTTGTCATCAAATCCAGATTGACATAAAATAGCTGAAGGACTCCATGTGACAGGAGGCCAAAACTATCCAGTCAGTGAGTCTGTTTTCATGGTTTGTTAATAATAAGTTGGTGTCAGTTTGTATAAAAGTCAGGTCAGTACTTTCCAACAAGGTACCAGTCTGCTTACTGTTCTCTCCATCTCTGTGAACTCCTCCAATGCCTCCTGTGACAAACACAGGGACACCAGCTCGATGTGCTGCTATCATAGTGGCTGACACGGTCGTTCCCCCGGAGAGCCCCTGAGAAAATAACATACAGCACAGCATTCAAAACAACCACCGCAAATAACTGACTCAGGTAATCAAAGTGGATGAGGTTGTAGACAGAGATTATTTTGATACTTATATTTCAGATGAGTGGCGGTCTCACCTTGCTGATGACGTAGGGCAGATCACGGCGGGACACCTTCATGGAGCTCTTGCAGCGGGCGAGGTGGTCAAGCTCCTCTGCCGACAGACCAACACGGACTTCACCCTCAATCACTCCGACTGTGGCTGGAGTGGCTCCCTCAGCTCTCACAATGGCCTCCACCTCCTTTGCTGTTCTGCATGAACACATTAACGGCACTCATTATCAGTGATTAAAATTAGCTGTTGGTATCAAGAGTCTATTGGAGGTTAAATGAGGGTACCTCAGGTTGTGTGGATAGGGCATGCCATGTGTGATAATAGTGCTCTCGAGTGCGACCACTGGTTTGTTTTCTGCCAGCGCCTGTGATACAGATGGATGAACTCTAAAGAGGCTGTCTAAGAGAAGAGGTCATAGTTCACAAATCATCATCATTATTATTATTAATTTGTTACAAATTGTGTTAACGTTATACTTTGAAATTTACCATTTTTGCTCAGTCTGCTCTGATAAGTTGTGACGCCTCTTCTCACGATAAGTGCAGCGGCTCTCTTCAGCATCCTCATTCTGCTCAGATTTTGAGGGAAACCCTGAAAACATGAAGAGTTTTTACATTTCAGAGTGAGAAACTGTGTCAGCTGATGCTCTTCTATCCAATCAACTTGTGCCATTCAAGGTTCTGTTGCAGCCTGATGCTTGCAGATTGCTCTACCAAAGGGTCTCCCTTCCAGTGTTCCTCAGGCAAGCACTGGTTGGTAATTTAGGATGTGATTTTTTATATTATTTTTTATGTGTAAGCAACAGTTTTGTAGGTGACTTTGATCTTTTGAGTCTAGAAAGAAGACTAAGAGAGAGAGTGGGACTCCTTTCCAGCATACAGTCAAAATTACAGTCCAACAACATTAATTTACACGTGAAACGTCACAATGTCTCAATCAAAGCTTAATTTTCACTGTTTTTCAGAATGAATTGCAAACAAGAATGCACTAAAGAGACTACAGGATTGATTTTATTCCTAAATATACTTCCTGCAGAAAACATTTCATAACATACGGTGCATCTAACTTAAAGTTTATAGTAGACCAATCTTTAAGAAAGAACTGTAGAGGTCACATACGATGTGCTTGTCAAAATCGAAACATTACCTCAGCTTCTTGAAGTAAAAATCAAATAGGCTCCCCAGTTGCATCACACCCTGCAGTGTGTTTTCTGTCACTGCAAGGCACAAGTCCAGCTCAACCATTGAGAGGATTTTCTTTGCCCCAGTTAGTTGGGACAAACTCCCACCGCCCTCCCCCCCTTTTTTGGGGCCACTCTCAGAAACTGACACTCACATTCCTGAGCTGGAGTCTGTATTGTTATCTGTTTTTCCCACTTCAGTGCATTTATACACCAAAGACTGTTAGCTGAAATGTATTACATTGTCAGTAGCTTATCTGTCTTTAATCTAATGCCTCATCAATGACTGAGTGGATCAGAGACACATCAACAAACACACAAAGTACAATTGAAACACATCTGAAAAGCTGCATCAATCTAAAGGAGTTATCAACATGAACTAATTTCTAGAAAAACATGCTCAGTGCAGCAGGAGGGAGACAGTTGACCTGTAGTAGAAATATTGACTATTTAATCAAAACATCCAGTGCTTTGAGATATTAAAAAGCACATAGCACATTACATTCAATGAGCTCCATTATAAAGAAAGAAGAGTGTCCCAGTGCTTACCTTCTGTAGTTCAACAAAAATGCTAGAAACTTTGCCCAGAAGGCTGAACTTTGACCCACACACTGTTTACACAGCCCACAAGCATCAACCACAGATCTCTGCGGTCTGAACTACTCTGGGATTCTCTCCTGAGTGAAAGCAAGTGATATTTAACATTAATGCAACATGCAAAAATACTGCAGAATGGATATGAAGACAAGCAGATACATGGTAAAATACAAAAACAAAACCATTAAAGAAACCATGAATGTATACAAAGTGTCCACGTATTTCCTTTCTTTTAGATTCACACTGAAATCTGGTAACTGGTTGGAGAGAAGTTACACATACAGATTCATTCAAGTCTTCTACAACCAATATGTTTTACATCATGCTCCAGTAAGAGTTTTTAATATCTGTTGATATCTGCTGGTGATTTCTCTTCTCCAGATTTCTGTTGCTCCCATGATGTCGTCATAACTGATGGACTGCTATAGTTTCACAGAACAGTGGATTAGATAGAGTTGAACTCAGCTGAGGTGAGTTAAATCCTGTTTTATCTCCAGCGAAATCACTTTCTTATGTATTTACATGACTGATGACTCCGGTTGAGTCAGGTACACAATATGCATTGAGGTTTGTGGTTGTTTTTGCATCGTCAGAGCTGCTGATGTCTCCTCAGCCTCCAAATCTGAGCTTTCCAGTAATTCATCTTCAAACCACGGTGGATGCTCCAGCTGATACACATGAAAAGCCTCTATGGCATCCCGCAGGGCTCTACCCGAGGGACAGTGGTAGTACTCGTCCTCTGAAAGCCCTTCAATGTGATTCACTCTGCCCGGTTCGTGTTTCTCAGTGTCCAGGATCCTGAAAAAGAGCTCCTCAAACTGTTTCATCAGTTTGTATCGCACTGTGATGTTGAAAGGTGAAGGAACATCTTCTTCAGAACAAACATCGTCAAAGTAAGCCACTATGTACTTTTCAAACGACGCGGATCGGATAAAATGGGGGACCATGAGGCTGAGGGCTGGACTGAGCATGTCACCTACAGGTGAGAGGGTGTCCTCTCTCAGAAAAACCTGTTTGTCACCACACATGGCTCTCCATTTAGCTTGTACTCCTCGTGAGCACAGGATTAGTATTTTATCTGAAGAGCTTTCTATTTGTTCTCTGTGCCAGTCCAACCACTGGATGCTTCCCAACACTCCCAGTCTTGTAGAGTCCATCAGATCCAGGACCACTTCAGTGCCACATTTGGTCGCCAGGAAGGCACAAAGCTTGAGAACAATGTTTTTATATAAAGGGTGGTCGAGAGAGTAGATGACGAGGACTCTTTTTCTCTCTCGCACTTGAAAACCTTCTGGTTGCTCTTTGGCAGCAGATGAGGATGTGTTCACAGGATCTGAGAGAAGAGTGATGTCCATTGATTAATTATCAATTCAAGCTGTGTTTTCTATTCAATACAGTGCATTTATAAGAAGGCAAACCTTTGTGAGATGTTCTCCACAGTAAATAAGCGAGACAACCACCAATGAGAAACAGCCCCACAATTGCCTTTATAATTACAGTACGTGGTGGATAATCTAAAGACAAAAAGGAAAGAAAACATATGATTCACTGAATGCCTTTACAAATACAAAGAGGTGAATTCAGATATTATTACACCAACCTCCCCAACCTGGAGGTCCGTCTACATGAATCTGAGGGGCTCGCAAGATGATTAATGGGATAGGAAAGAAGAAAAAAAATAACCTTCTGCTACATAGCTTTGCATTCATTTTTGGTATTTTCTCACCGCTTTGGGTCTCAAACATTTATCTACCATATTGTATATATGTCAAGAATATTACTTACACGGGCAGTAATCGATTATTTTCTCGGGTCGCCAACAGTCATTCTGGCATCGAATAAAAAAAGGCTGAATCTTTAAAACAAGCAGAGTAATGTGAGATTTCTTTATTAACTGTCAGGGATGGGACATTAAATTGAAATTAAAATTGAACCTACCATTAACAACATTTCACATTGTGAGAGCTGCCACAAACCCAACTCAAATGTCACATTCAGCGATGTTCTGTTTTCCTATTTGTTCAAGGAAATGGCAAAGTGAGAAAATGCATTTAAATATCATGTGTGCACTCTAAACAAGCAGTAAATCATACGATGGCAGTCTCACCACAAATTCAGTATAATTACCTTTGAGACATTCTTTGAGTAATGGAAACCATGACTCTGGATGGACACTTGGTATCCCTCCGAGTACTGTGCTGCCTCAAAACCCACAACAATGGATAACTTTCTATGTTCCTTATCCACAGACACATCAGCGGTCATGTGAGGATCCCAAAAACTACCTGTAATAAGAAACGTAGAGTGCCTAGATGGTCCTGGCTCTCTAACAGTAGTCCATTCAAACTCTTGAGATGTAAATAACTAAATAAATTTACCATTTTCCAGACACATTCGGGCCTTCTGGATTCTCCTGTCATCACATCCTGGTCATGACAATAAATATTACAAGAAGCTGATTAGGAGGTTTTAAAGTTTGTATTGTATTAGATGTACAAGAAGAATCAAAGCACTGAGTGAATTGTGGTAATCATCCCATAAGACTCAGACGCTCTTCAGATGCAACAAATTATAATTTTTTGTATGACAAAGTGGGATAAGAAAAGTTAGGTTTTTTTTTGTCACAATATATATTAAACTGATCCTTTCCTGGGATTGTTTATCTCGGCTATACACACATTACTACTTCCTGAGAAGGCTAGATTCAAGAGCACAAATATTCTCACATTGCTTATCTTAATGGTGGTAATGATCCCTGAGACATCTTCTGTCATAATCACACGATGTAGTCATACATGAACACAATAACATAGAATCAATATAACTTGTAACCTTTAACTTATATATAATAGTATATATAAAATAATACATGTCTCCCTGCTTTTTCATGCAGATTTCAGGGATCTGGGTATGGAGGTAACTCACCTGGGATGGTAATTTGCTTTGTAATCCGGTCTCCATTCTCAGGTTCTGGCAAATTAAAAACTGACACCACATATGAATGCCCAGGCTCCACCACAACTCCATCCAAGGAAAATGTCCACTAATAAAGAAAAGAAATTGTAGGTGTCTAATCTGTAACATCTATATTGCTTGCCACTGTTACGGCAAAAGTATGTTACAATCTTACCTTTGTATATTCTGGAGTCAATGTTTGGTTGAGTTTGTAAGAAAACTGCACACACATACTTTGATGTGTACTTTCATCCAGAATATTTATCTCTGATCCATGAAGCTTCAATACGCCTGCTGTGAATGGAAGAGAGTGTGTGTTTTATGTGAATGTTTTCTCTAAAATGTGAGTAAGTGACAATACTTTATTTTCAAAACCAGATTTTAGCATTACTTACCATCAGCCTTTATTTTCCACGTCACATTCATAACAGAAACAGGCCCATATTTGTCCATCAAGACTCCCACATCCTCACGATCCCATACTGGGCCGATTGGAGCAAGTTGTGCGACCATGCGTTTCTCTGAGCAGTTATCTGACATTTAGGGAACAGTGTATATATTATAATGTTGTGAATATATTCAACGCATGTGCACAAATCATTGCACCGTGCAAAGAATAACACCAAATCCATGTAATGTTTGGAAGGAAAACAGTCAAATGTAAAGATATTGATGAAATATTTCCACCCTCAACATGTTAGTTTTGAACTTTAATCCACTGATTTGACAAATAAGATACTTACTAATTTTACAATTGTCAAGACCCTGGAAAAAAAACACAAGATAAGAGTGACTTCATGAATCCAGGACTATAATATTTATAAGATTGCTTGTATATTTATATATTAAATTGATAAATAGACTTAATCCTCACCCGTTGGTTGCAGTTCAGACGCTTGTCCAGAGTCCTAAGAGAAGACGACGCTGTGAGTCCAGCAGTCAAACAAAAACAGAAAAACGGATCATGGATCAATCTGGTGCAGCTCCACAACACATGTGTAAAAGCTTTAACAACTACTGAGTACACAAGAACAATAATCAACTCCATTTGGAAAAGACGGTTCAATATTTTGCTTGAACAAACACAGAAAGGGCTCACAGTGATCTGATCTCAACCAATGTGATCAGTTTCATGTTTATCAGGCGCTGACGTCTCGACACACAGGAAGGAAGCTCTTATCAAATGTGGTTTGTAGTTTCCATTCTCAAGCAGAGCATTGCAGGGGAAACATTGCTCTCTTAATCTACACAGAGAAATAGAAGTTAGTTTGTCCTTGTACACTGTAGCTTGATGCCAACTGCAAACCAATATGTCAAAACATTAAACAGTAACTAGGGGGCAGCAGTGACCAAATATACAGTGGTAAATTCCCTGTTTATTCATAAACTACTTTTTGGGGGACATGTTTGTCTTTATTAGACAGCAAACAGTAGAAAGTTGACAGGCAATTAGAAAAGAGACACATGCAACAAAAGTCCCTTGAACATGGGATGATGTGATATCAAAATCAGTGTCTAAGAAAGTAACTAAGTACATTTACTCAAGTACTATGCTTAAGTACAATTTTGAGTACTTGTACTTGGGTATTTCTATTTTATGCTACATTATACTTCTACTCCAATACATTTCTGAGGGCAATATTGTACTTCTTACTACATGTATTTGACAGCTGTAGTTACCAGTTACTTTGCAGATTCAGATTATTAATACAAAATTATTAAAGATTAAGCAACCTGGTATATACATTGGTTAGAATCAGCCCCACTTTTACCAGCTGCAACATTAAAGTGATGCTTACACATAAATATTAAAACATCAATAATTATAATCCAATAATACACTTTATTCTGAACGGGTTCATTCTGCATTTTACTTTTGGTACTTTAGGTATATTTTGATGATAATACTTATTTACTGTACTTTTACTCAAGTAAATGTTTTAATGCAGGGCTTTCACCTGTAGCAGAGTATTTCTACACTGTTGTATTGCTACTTTTACTTAAAAGTAAAATATCTGAACACTCCTTCCACCACTAGAGGCAGACAGGACACCTCTTAAACCACATTTTAACATCCAGCCTGACCTCACGTAGCCCTCAAGCAACATCACCAAAATATACAGATAACAGAACATCTCCAGTCCAGAGGATAAACACATGAAGGCCAGGATTATGACCACTAAACCTTCAGATATTCACTGCTTGGTTACCAGGGATTATATTCTATAGGACAAAAATGTGGCCGTGGCTATGTGTTCATTCCTGTCGCTTTGTCTCACTGTTACCGTGACTCCTACTGGACATTGAGCTCAACTGTATCACTTTACATAACACAAAGACAGACAGTCATGTGCCACCGAAATCTGACCAGAATAGACTGGAGAGGTTGTATCTGATCTCTCCTGTGTGTGAGAGTGGTGTCACAGCATATTGTGATTCAGAAGCCATGTTGCCACACCTAGATCCAAATCTAAAAATACACTTTTATTCAGTACACATACCGTCGGCTGTGATGTGACGTGTTGTGTTCAGGATCTGGCCAACAGGATTTAGCATTTCTAAGTAGTAGATAAACAACTAATAAATGGTTTATAACACATTATAGCACGCTATAATTTAGCTGTGATCAGATGCAAGAACATTTTTTGTGTTTATCTGTGTTGTCGACAATTATAACTCCATAACGCCATAACAGTGGCTAAAACTAGTGTTCATTTAATTAATGCTGTATGCTCTTACTATGATGATGTTTTGTCAGTTTTCTTTCTACCGTATGTGTTGTTCGTGTTTTTAACATCAACCTGCCCAGGGACTGCAAGTTAAATACAGTACTTGTTTTACATAGAGTACTTTGGTGATCCCCTGACTTTTCATCTACCACCATCATCTTGTTAAACTTTTAACTTAACCAATTCTGTGTTTTTGACCAATACCTGCAAAACTACGGACATTCCCATCAGCCTCAGCTTTACTTTGTGTTTAGTGCTAATTAGCAAATATTAGCATGCTAACACACTAAACTAAGATAGTAAACGTGGTAAACATTATACCTGCTAAATGATTTTAGCCTTTAGCTCAAAGCACCGCTGTGCCCAAGTACAGCCTCGCATGATGAACGTGGCTGTAGACTTTTAGTCATAGAGAATAAAACAACTGTATCAAAAAGCTTCAAGATCAACTTCAACCTATCAATTTTAAAAACTGACTTTAAAAGGCACCTTTAAAACAACTGGTCACTGCCAGAACATCCCATGACACAAATTTAAAAAGCGAACACGCTCAGGGCACCTGTTATCTGCAGAGAGGATAACTCAGCTGTCAGTTAGGTGAGGGACATGTGAAGTGTGCTCTTGTGTAATGCTATCACATGAAATAAATGGGTCACGGGTTGAGGGCAAATGAAAAAGGGTTGCATTGTGATGCAGCAATTGTCAGGTGGACAAGGGGTCTATTTTAGAGAGCCATTCACATGAGACTTTGAATACATAAATCTTTGACTAATATCCATAAAGTGCTTTTTGTTTTCCTGACGCACCATTGTTCCTGCCCTCGCCGATTTCCTCTCACCTTCAAGGTAAGACTCATATCAAATAATCAACCTATGCTATTTATTACAAGAAAATAAAAGTCAAGCAGATTTATTATAGACATTAAAGGGGGGATTTAACTTGGCATTGCAAGATTAAGAGACCTCTTCTCCTGCTGTGACAGCAGCTGGGTATCTAAGTACCCGTCTCTACAGCTGTATGTTTTTCTGAGTAAAGTTGAGTTTGACTTTATTGTAGGAAGTAGTGAAGACTGCATATCTGCATGCCCCTGACACGGCTACTGCGTTTGGTATTTATGTGAAGGAATCCCTGCTATGTCGCTACTTCTGTCAAGGTCTTAAAACAACTTTTCGAACGTGGCTCTCGGGGTTTGACTTCTACGACACCTCAAGAGTCTGGATGATCTCTTGATCCTCTAAGTGAAGAAATGTAACCTGAGGCTCAAACTGCCTGCCAAAGTATTGGCGGCTGGTAACAGCACGCTTGACCCATCGTTGTAGCCGAAAAGCTAGTGTGATAAGTGATGATGGCTCGCTAGTATGAACTGGCAACCTCCTGGGTGGAGGGACAAGGCTACAGGCTTCCTAAAATTGTCGGCTGCTTTGCTTGTTTACCTTGACTTTCGCACCCTGTCCGACTGGCTTAACTTAAATTGGATATATTACAGTGTTGTGTCAGCAGCATTGACATGCTTTCATCCTTCTGTAACACCTACATGTATTTATTAATATTTAATGCCATGGATTAATTAACTAAAAATACGAAGCAATGTAGTTAAACTAATGCTACAAAGAGAAGACCAAAGAAAGTGAGAGAAAGAGGCAGAGAAGGGGGTATGACAAAAGAGATTACAGCTCATTTTCCCTTTAGTCATAATCTGGAACTTTATGCTTGGACGATAGATACATGCAATTAACAACCTAGTAAAATAGAAAATGAGAAGTGTTGTGGATCCTAAAGGATTGGGACTGAGAACTTTTTTTTTCTTAAATAACTTTCTTTTAAAGTGTTCCTCTCTTGGCTTCCAAACCTTTCTGCTGCTTGGCTTTCCTTGGCACAAGCCACAGCAGCTGCTGGGACAAAGCAAAGTATGGTGGCAATGTGGCCAAATATAGCTGTGAAGCCAGCTCCTCATCAGCTCTTATAACAATAGGAAGGATTATCTGGTCCTGGAAGAGTACTGAAATGTGCCTGAAAGCCCCCGAGGACAATTACACTAAATAATTGTAAATACTGGTAACTGGTTAGATTCATCAAACATATTACCTGTACCGTAATACTCTGAGTATGTAATTACAATTATTTATACAAGTCTGTAAATATGGATTACAGTATGTGTTAAAAATATGTGCAATGCAGTTAAAATGATAAAATAAAATAAAAACATTGTTTCTGCTCCAAAGGTATTGTAAGCTGCAGACATGTCTGAGGGGTGAGTATTAGTCTCTAAAAAGGTAGCCACAATTCTGTACACTATTAGTATGTTAAATGATAACAAATACATATATTTTGTCTTCTTTTCTTGTCACATGTTGATGAAGACCGGTGAGTAAATTATTAATTAGTCATCAATATAGATTCAGAATGATGCATTTTATGCTTAAAAAGACATTTGAAAAAATACATTAATGACTCTACTTGATGTAAAAAGTATTCTTATCTTTCTGACAGAGAAAGCCAAAATATTCAGCAACACGCCGACTGCATTTGAAGGTAGGTCTTATAGACCTTTAGGCCATATGTGAACAGTATTTAATAGAATGCCACATGATCTAAGACCGCTTATTAACGCCTTACTATCTTACAGTCCAAACTGCTGAAGAAGGCAGCTTCTATGCTGGTGGCTGAAAGTGAGGAGAAGAAACACGAGAAGGAAAGAGTTGTGAACGAGTGCTTCCCTCCGCTGAAGCTGTCAGGTCTGTCAGTCCAGGATCTCCAGGTACTGACGCAGCAAATCATGCCGATTCAGTCATTATCATTCTACATCATCTCGACAGCTTTCTTTTCCTTTACAGGAGCTTTGCAAAGAACTACATCGTAAGATTGACGTTGTAGATGAAGCACGTTATGATATGGAGGTTAAGGTAGACAAAAATGAGAAAGAGGTACAGTAAAACTGAAACAAATAACAGTTCATACATTTACTGACCTATCAGGATGTTGTGTGGTTATTGTTTTTTGTTAAACTGTGATGTTTGCTGCACAGTTAAAGACACTGAGTCAGAAGATCACTGAGCTAAAGGGGGTAAAGAGGCCAAACTTGAAGAGGGTGAAGAAAACTACAGACGACATGCTGGGTGCATGTACCGACAACACCAAACTCATGAAGGCTGATTTCAAGGCCAACCTAAAGACAGTGAAGAAGGAGGATGAAAAGGTAAAGTTGGTGGCTGAGACAATCGTCCACAGAACTACATCAAAACGTAGATTACAATCTCTATCTCTATCTTTGCAGAGGGAGGAAGTGACTGACTGGCGTAAGAACGTGGAGGCCATGTCTGGTATGGAGGGCAGAAAGAAGCTGTTTAATGCAGGGCAATAAGAAGGTGCTTGTCTTTGAAATGAAGTTGCCTTAAGTTTGCAATGTTCAAGTCCAATTGTTTTTTTTTTATTAAATCCCTCTGTTCATCTTTATTTCAGAATCATTGTGCAAAGTCAAGAGGCTTTCCATTACAGGATGAAATAAAACTGGTTTTGTAAAGAATGATGTCAACCACAGGCGTCAGGTTTTAGATTATACTGTATTAAAATACATTTAATCTTGCTTGTAAACATTTATGTAAAGATGTTTGTAATATGCCATGAATGTAATAGTATAAATGGTATAGTATACAGTACCCTTTGCATATTGAAATTGTGCTTAAGAAAAGGATGATTAGCTTTATGAGTTTGTCTTTTAAAGTGCAGTATTTATATTATACAGATGATGGCGCTGTCGCACTATCTGTAATACATGTGATTCTGATTAAACAACCATGACGACTTTTCTGCTTGGTTTCTTTGGTTTGTTCAGATTTCCAGATTACATTTTTGTTTCAATCTATCCGATAACAAGAATAATCAATAATAATGATGTTTTCAATTCACAGACGTTACAGATGTTAATCACTGGGGTCAAGGTTGTCCTAACATCCTGTACTCCCAGTGCTGAGCAGGGGGAGTATAGTGGTTAACCTGGTGTTGGGGGATGCCATGTAAGTGTAGTGATATACAGTATACTGGCTGTCAGGACACAGGAGGCTATTTTAGTTGGCCACTCACAGAAGGCAATTGGAGTCATTAAATTTGACTTGAGTTTTCTTCTTGTCATTTAAAGACAGCCGCTGCTGCTTCCCTCAACAGGTTTTCTGCAGAGATTAAAAAGGTATGTTGATTTTTCTGATGATGATTGTGTGGCTAAAGAATATATAAGACTTTATCATTATTAAACATGCAAATTTACTTTAAATGTCAGATTTAAAACAGGCGGATCTTTAAGAAACCAAGATCAAAATAATTATAATCTAACAATTATATCTAATTACTTTGTTATAAAATCTATGCATTTAATGTAAAGGAACTTTTAGTGTTTAAATCAAGTAATTCAAATGGTAATATGCACTTTGTACCATTTACAGTCGCAAACTCAATCACTTTTTATATCTATCTTAACAACTTTAACAAATGCTACTGGGGAATTTGTATTACATTTTTATAGTTTTTATTGCAAAGATGAGGCACTTTCGTTTTGTTACATATATGCATGCATGTTATATTTGTCTTATTTGGCAAAAACTAATTCTGATTGTTATTCTGATCTGGCTGCCATTAAAAACAGGTCGACTCCACTTGGGATTAAAAAAAGAATATCATCCAAACTATCTGCAGCACTCAGGCGTGCAGTGCTGCTAATTTAAAGACTTAGTGTTGGTATGTTACCATACCAAGGTCTGAATGACGCTAACCTCAGTCAACAAGAGGTGAACAATTGTAGAAAAACATACTGGTTTATGAGTCACAAAATAATTAAATATTAGCTTAATTTATATAAGCTCAGCTGAGTGTTTATAATACATCTTGTAAGATACTATGGTGCTGCATGTATGTTCTGCTGCTGCTGCTACTGTATACTGTAATACTGTTCCTAGATAATGCATTTTCCTGACTTTAGTATGATTTATTTCATTTTTACAGACAAAAGCCAAACATGTCCGAGGGGTAAGTTATCATCTTTTTTTTATTATATGAATCAGTATTTCTAAAACAGAGTAATTCTTTGGATCTTCATCATGTTGATACTAACTCTTATCTTATTTCTTTTCCTTTCCCACATTATAATGTCCACTATAGACAGGTAAGTTATTGAATAATAAATGTAGCTAATTTAAAAAAAAAATCTTCATTTAGATACCATATGTAAATGTTGCTACATAGTATTTGTGTCTACTGCTTTTTTGTAGAAAAAATCAAAGATCTCTGCATCTCGCAGACTGGCGCTCAAGGTATTGTCTTCTTTGTCTTTACCAAACCTGATAATAATTCACAGCAAATAAAACTTTATGACACCAAATAAGAGTGTGCGGCAAGGTGAATCATTCTCACTTTTCATTTAATTTAGACCAAGATGCTGAAAATGGCAGCTGGGATGTTGGAGAAGGAGAAGGACGAGAAGAAGCTGGAGAGAGAAGCAACTTTGAGTGAGAGAGTTCCTCCACTTCAGCTGTCTGGTTTGTCCATGCAGGACCTTCAGGTGTGTGCAGGTCACTGCATGAGCCGCCCATCATACTATAATGAAACAACATCGTTGAAATGCTCCATACGCAAGCATTCCTCTGATGCACATACATGCCATGCATACAATATGTTCACATGCAGTAGGTCGTTGTCCACATTTCATATTTAGTACATTTCGCTGACACTATTATTTGAGTGTAACAATCAACACAGTAGTGATAAAAGAGACTGGGCTCCCTGGTGTAATGTTTCATAAATAACTGAGAGAAAACTATAACCTCTGAGTTTGAGAGGTGCAACTGTGCAACGAGCCAGAAGAGTGCAGGGTTTCATTACTGTGTTCAATAAATATATGATGATATGATGATTCTCTTTCTGTCTGCAGGTTCTGTGCAAAGAACTACACCATAAGATCGATGTGGTAGATGAAGAGCGCTACGATATTGACGCCAAAGTGGCCAAAAATAACAAGGAGGTAAATGTTTATTCATATGCTTTTGATTTACATGTGGGTTTAATTCTATCTTTATGGATGTGATTCGTTTTTTTTACTTTCTGAAGTTTTAATGAAGTTTTTTTCATTGTGATCTGCAGAGTTTTTACTTACATTTTTAATTGTTTCCCGCAGATTGAAAATCTGTCTCTGAAGATATTTGAGCTGAAGGGTAAGATGAAGCGACCTGCTCTCAAGAGGGTGAAGATCTCGGCTGACGCCATGCTGGGAGCTCTGCTGGGTGCTAAAGTCAAAGAGTCTGTGGACTTCAAGGCCAACCTCAAGACTGTGAAGAAAGAGGAGGAGAAGGTAAGTGCGGCAACTATGACAGCAGATTGATCAAATTTTTTAATATTCTGCCTTTTTTAAGTTTTCAAGATTGAACCCAGGCTGGGTTTAAACTCAGATTAGGTTTAAATTATGGCACAATGCTGTGGTATTGCTCATGTTATTTTGTGAACAGTATCACTGAGAGTTATTTTGTTTCTTATGAACAGAAAGAGGAGGTGACTGACTGGCGTAAGAACGTGGAGGCCATGTCTGGTATGGAGGGCAGGAAGAAGCTGTTTGACGCCGGGCAGTAGACTTTATATTTACGGACATTTAAATAAATACGAATGCTGTTTTACAATGGACAAGAATAGAGGGGAGAATAAAGTTTATGTCACTGCTCACAATAGTAAGTCGACAGTGTATGAGTGAGTGTGTGTCTGAAATATGCAAAAATATTAAGATTCAAAGGAAGAAAATTCTGTATATTTTGCATATAAATGAGTTTCACTCTGTCGTCATTTTGTGGTGTTTGCACTTGGGAAACTTAACATTTTTAATTTATCTATACTTTCATAACAGATATAGTTAAATTTGCTGTGTGTCTTAATCTTAAAATGCCTGGAAAAGACAAGTTTATATCATGATAATAAATACTTCTGATTAACACAGACAACTGATGCTGCACTTTTTTTTTTATGTCTACTTTATTATCCGAGTTGCTTCTTGACACTAGATTGAGACACAACATCAGCCAGATGGTAGGCATGTGTCAACAGCAGCAGCTGAGAACAAAGTTGTTATGTCAATTAACATTAACATTAAGAACATGAACGTCTAAAAATAAGAGAGGTCGCAGGTTCAGAGCTGCAACAAAGCCCTCAGTAAAGCAACAAGGGAGCAGCCGGAGCTCACAACACTACAACTACTACTACTAAAAATAATCATTAGAACTAAAACAATTAATCAATTAGTTAAATTCATTGGCAGCTATTTGGATTATCAATTAATTGTTTAAAGATTTTTCAAGCAAAAATATCAAATAAAATAGCTGGTTCCAGATTAGCTGCTTTTCTTTGTCTAATATGATAGTAAACTAAATATTTAATTAATAAATAATTTGGGATTCTGCATCGGGCAAAACATGCGATTTGAAGATACTGAGGCTCTGGAAACTTATTTAATTGTTTTCTGATATTTTTCTTATTTTCCAAAACATATGATTAATCAATTAAACCAGAAAATAATCAGCAGATTCATCAGTAATGAAAGGTCAAACTGGTAGCCATGGGTGAAGCATGGAAGAATCTACTGCTGCCCAAAAGTATTAGTAACTCTCTCGTGGCCGAAAGTCTGTGTTACAAACTGGAGGTGTGAAGTTTGAAAGAAAAAGAAAAAATTGGCTAAATGACTGCAAAGTCACCATCACTTTCAGTTACATCTAAATAAAATCCAATATTAACACTAATACAATCAGTTCAGCAATTCTAAAGGAAGCTATATACAGCGTTGTGTCTGATTTCACTTGTTAACCAACTGCTCTAAACATGTAAGTAAAAGTAGCTGATTTAGATTCACTTACATGATTACAAGGCTGGCAGTGGAGGTAACCATGCATGAACAATCCCAAATCAGCCAAATCAGAACAACAGGAAGTTGCCGCTCTCTCCTTTCTACCAATATTGTGTGAATGCAGCATAACATATAGATGCTGTTGAGTTCATTAAGGGAAACATAGGACCCATCGTTCTTGGAGCTTGAATATCTTGGCCTCTTCTGGGTCTGACCCTTCATTTTTCTAATCTTGTGAGTATCCCGACTTTAAGGAAGTGCGATACTAACTCAATCGACTACTCCCTTAAAGCAACTACTAGAGGTGATCTAAAAATAGTATTTGACCCAAGGTTTGTACTCTACTATTCTTGTTTAATCGTTTGCTGCCTACCTATTCTTACGTGAGGGCTTGAGTCGCAGCCCTTTGAGCAACTGAACATTTGACTCCCTGTTACAACAAAGACACAGACACCGTCAAACCAGCACCTGTCCTTGTTCCTCTACTCCCCTAAATAAAACCTGACTAACTTTTGGCTTTGTTCTTATCTTCAAGGTGGTCCTGTATTATCAGGCTACAATAGTCTATCATCACACATAAGCAAAGGAATGGTGATGTTCAGTACATACAGTAAGGTGGATAGAAGATGTGCACTGAACATACAACTTCTAACTTTTTGCAGTGATGTGGCGAATGCTCCATTCACTTTGATGCAGGGAGGTAAAACAAATCAGTTTTAAAGCTGCAGCAATGGGTCAGAGCCGACCTCCAAATGGTGTGCGACTATCACAACATCTCTGCCATTTCTAATGACATGGAAAACATTGTTTCATTAATTATCTTTTTTTTTTCAGCTGTATTTAGTTTCTTACAATCTGAGGATGAATTAGCAAATGTCCATGAACAAAGCAATTCATTTTTAAGACATACAGTTAATGTGGCCACTGGAAACACACATATGGGAATGGGTATTAAAAACCTCTTCAGTCTCAGTTGTTGACACTATTAGATGTCTATAGATGGACATCTTGAGATGGTCCAGTTTCACACTTGGACTGTGCTGTTCTATAAATAAAGGCGCAGAACAAGTGAATACTGACACTCTAGGTTTGTTTTCTTCCATCCATTTGACTCCTTGACAACTTGATCCAAACTCCAACAAGCTGGCCCTCGTCAAATGTGAATGTGTGGCACTGACCCAGCATTAATGTGGCCAGCTCTTTAAATGTTCACTGTCACTTCCGCCAACAGGTGTTGTCAAAACCACACAAGATACCCAAATGTTTGAGCCTATAAATGAAGTTTTATTACCCTCTTTCCTGTCTGAATATTGTGGTGATGCTATGTGCAACAGTAAATGTCACCGTTGGTGGACAGACAGTAGCAGTAGCACAGACAGGAGTCTATTTTTGTGAGCCATTCACATTTGGCAGACACTATAAATCTGATTGATTTTTCTCCATCGTCTCTCAGAAAGTCGTTTGCTGCCTCACACACACTTTTCTTCAGTTTTGAGGTTCGGCTGTGCAGCTTCAATAAGGTACAGAGTTGCTAACGTTCTGGTACTTGGTGATTTAGAGTAAATGTGTTGTGGTATGTGGGCATGTTGATGTATTGAGCTGAAATCTGTGAATAACTTCTCAGCATGCTTTGAGTTTAAAACTAACTTAGAATCTGTAAAATCTCTAAGTCAGAGTAGTGTCTTGTCTTTGCCTTCTTGTTTTATTTGGATATAGTTGTCTTAGAATTAACAGCAAGTTAAACATTGTCATTTTACATGCCTGTGGATTATCTGGCCATTCACCTTTTTTGTCACCTATGCAGAGACTTGTGTCAGTTATGTTAACACATCCACTGACTCATCACTTTGCATACGACACAAGTGCTTTTAAAGTCATTGTGCTTACAGTATTTTGGAAAAGATTTATCCTGTATGCATATGAAACAGCAAACTATAGCCTGACGTAACCCATTACTTAATTTAGTATTAATATGTATTTGAATTGTAATAACTGTAATAACATTTTATTTAATTCTTGTGAATGTTCCTTTGAGGGCCACATGAATGAGTAGAAATGTAAAAAACAGCAGAAGTAAAAGTCTCTCTATATATCTATATAAATCTATCTATAAATCTTACATGTACTGTAACTGACAAAGGCTGATCACATAAAGACAGCAAAATGTAGAGTAATGAAGGCAAAATTTGAATTGCGACAGAACTACTTGTTTGGTACATAAAATATTCCAATCCGCCTTAAATTGCACAAGGGGAACAGCGGAGTGAACAATAAATAACTTTGTGCACCCAGCTTTAATGGGCCAATGAATGTTTGGAGAGGGTGAAATACTTTGACCAGGGAGGTTAAAGGGATCATCAATCTTCAGCATACAGCTCAATTGAAGTTGGTGTTAAAGGTGAAAGAAACTCACTCTGTTTGCATGATGGTTAAAATGTAGATTTGTTTTCTGCAAAGAGACTTTTCATTTTCTTCTACTTTTCCAATTCTAGTGCGGGAATTTAAGACCATCATGGCTGATCCGTGAGTATAATCTCTTTTGGTTTATTTTAAAATGATGTACTGATCTCCATGTAAATGTATGTCTTATGTAAATATGCTGACATGTATTTTCTTCCTTTTGTTAATGCACCAACAGACCTGTGAGTATTAATCACAAGACATCTTTAATAAGTCATTTGTCTATTAAGGCCTTAAAATCATGTATGCAAATGTGATGTGCTCTGCAATATATAGCATATAGAGTATAGTTTTATATACTACAATGAATATTTTTATGTGTAAATTCCAGAAAAAATCAAAGATCTCATCATCCCGAAGGCTGGGGTTGAAGGTAAGTTATTCTTTATAGTATTTTTTGTCAAGAAGCAAGAAGACATATATATTTATATATATTTATCATGATGAATTGGATTTCAGATCAGATCATTAATCAGCATACAGTACAGTACAGTACAGCATGAAGTGGTGTGTACAGTGAAATGGTTGTGATGTGTGATAAGAATTGCATAGAGACAGTTTACATATATGGTATTCATATGTATGAATATTTTTAGAAGGATGTGTCATACTCATGGTCAAGTTGTATCATATAAATTGATTATAAATTCTAGTATTTATGTGAACTTTTGGTCTAGAGATCCTAATTATATTATATATTATATTTTTTTCCATAGATTAGACTGCTGGCAGTCGCTGCTCAGATGCTGCAGGAGGAGACGGAGCAGAAGATGAAGGAAAGAGAAGTTGCTCTGGCAGAAAGAGTTCCTCCTCTAAATATGTCTGGTCTGTCTTTGCAAGAGCTGCAGGTATTTTATCTCATAATCTTGATAAAAATGTTTCCCTAACTATTACACAATTCCACTTGAGAGTGTCTTTTACTTCTTTTTACAGGATCTTTGCAAAGACTTGCACCACAAGATTGAAGTTGTAGATGAGGAGTGGTATGATATTGGCCTCAAGGTGTCAAAAAACGACAAGGAGGTAAGCTGAATAGGAAGCTAAAATTATGTTTTTACTGCATTCAGTGTTTTTACTATGACGACAGGGTCACAACATCAGAGAGCGAAAAATGAACAAACACTGCCTCCAAGTGGCACCACTGAGAATAACAAGACCTATCAGCCTCTTAGACGTTGTTCTTCGAAGATACACTCTGTGACTTTGCACCAAGCAAATATTTTGGAACTAAATCATGGGCTGCTAATTTGTTTGAAGCCAATGAATTATTACAATGATATAATAATAACAAAACTCCAGATAGAGAGATTTATATTCTATAGTAATATTAACATATTAATACATTGGGCCATGATTGGCTATTGAGCAATCATGGGGTTCACTGCCAATAAAACAGACATTACTTCCTAACCACAGATTATTAAACATCTGTAAAAGTAGCCTTTTTTTGTTTTCTCTGATTATTTTATTCATTTATTTATGTCCACTAATAGTTGTTTTGTAAAGTAGTAGCGTATTCCAGTAGTGCTTCTCTCACATTGTACTGGTCGGCCCAGCCTTAAAGAGCTGCTATCCTTAAAGGAATTTGATTACACATGCACAGTTGTTCCATCAACAAGTACAGTACACTGTATACAGTTATCCACAACAAAATCTATTTAGGATTAGTTTAACAAAAACAATCTTGACTCAAGATCGATTTACTAGCCTTTTCTGGAGCTTCTAATCACATATCGCTTCATCTGAGTAAATTCTATCCGCTGAGGAAGACTGCTGTTAAAAGCTCCAGAAAAATAAAAAAATGGACATTAAGTTAAGATCTTTTTTCAATTAAATTACTGTTTCTAAGATTAAGAGTGAACTCTCAATTTTGGAATAGATACAAGTAGCCATATTAATGAATCCCAATGTTTCATATATAGATGAACTGGTGGGGAAAAATGTAAGTATCTTGGGAGCTTCCCTCTACATTGTGTTGTAATGTAAATAAATAAATAGCAGTGAGGGTAATATCATAATACAATCCTTTTTATCACACAATCCCCCGGACAGATTGACAACATGAATCTGAAGATCATTGAGGTTCAGAGTAAGTTCAAGAAACCGACCCTGAAGAGAGTAAAGATCTCAGCTGAAGCCATGCTGAGCGTTCTGCTGGGCTCCAAACACAAGGAGTCCATCGACTTCAAGGCCAACCTCAAAACAGTTAAGAAGGAGGAGGAAAAGGTAAACCTGGCTTTTGCTTCAAGGTCTCGGAAACCTCCGGGTAACGTCTATTATTGGTCAAATGTGTCACTTGTCAATCTGTTTTATCTTGGCTGTATGTCCAACGTTATGTTTCCAACAGAAGGAGGAGGTGACTGACTGGCGTAAGAACGTGGAGGCCATGTCTGGTATGGAGGGCAGGAAGAAGCTGTTTGACGCCTCTGGCAACTAAAGGATCATTTACTTTTGTTGAAGAGATCTTCTTCTTATAACAAATTCTTAACATTACTTACCGTCTTACTTATATTATAACAATTTATGAATTGCAGATGGGACAAATACTCTTAAAACCAGGACAGTCTTGCTTGTAATTTTATAAAAATAAAGGAAAGGTAACAAATGTTGTTTATTTAACGAGGCTTCAAGTCTTGTTTTTTTTAATAGAAAATCTTAATTATACTGATACTGACGTGTGATGTAGTGACTGTTTGCAGCCTAGTGATGGCAGCAGAACTCTTTCAAACCATCACAGGATACTCAGACACTTGGGGACCTACAGTACAGTATGTTGACTGTGGAGAAATCTTGTTTGTCCCTAATAAACAAACAACTGTAAGTCTGTTATCTGCTGTGATTTATTGCCATCTAGTTTGTCAGACTTCAGAATTTGTTGACTATTAAAGATATAATGCTAAAAAATACATAGTATGTTTGCAGTCTTTGTGAAAGTTATTGCAGTGGGAGTTTATCTTCATATTTGATTTATGTACTTGATACAAACAAGAAACCAGCAATGTTGTCTCAACAAAAAGACAACAATCCTGCCATTGTTTTCCTCCACTGTTTGATCTAATAATCATATTGGATTGTATGTGGGATCAACTTTAATTTCACACACATAATATTGGATTAAAGCTCCTTCAAACGTTGCCTCAGCGAGGAGAAAGCATCACAGGTGGACTGTCCCAGTAAGAACTTACACTCACACCTCATACTTATGGGATGTGAGAGACGCAGCGCAAGAATGGTGAGGACGGACAGAGGGGCTATTTTAGTGAGCCACTCACATGAGCGCTGGAATCTATATATCTACCCTCTTTCTGCCCTTCGCGTCTCAGAAAAAGACGCCTGTGAGTATTTGTCACCTACTGTATAAGGTAAGGAGTTTTATTTTGAAATATTACAGAGCATAAAGGGATAAGGCACCAGATGAAGGCTTTCTATTACAATACTCTTGCTAAAAGACACTCCAAATTCATCAGTATTTAAAAAGCATGGCTGAATTTTCCCTCTAAAACAGCATCTATATTAATGCCAGTTAAAAAAAGTTACAACTAAAACAATCTCTTTTTAAAAAGGAATCTTGCATGTGAGTCAAGGAGGAGAGGGTTTTTTTGTTTGAGATCAGCTGGCTTCCTCTGATCTTGAACAGAAGTCCAAGTAGAAGTTATAAATAACACGTCACAGTGTGGATTTGATTTATGTGTTCTTCTTCTTAGCAACTGAATACCATTGCTTATAATTCTGTAGTGTCATTTCAATGTAATGAGCTGGAATTGAAGAATTTTTGCTATAAGTTATAAAAAAAAAAGTAATAAAAAACAACAACATGAATCCTACCCTTTTTGGTCTTAACTGATTACTTGTGAGGCAATTAGAACTATTTTTTGATTTGTTGTAGAGAGTATTTTTTAAGTCATGGATTTGACCTTTAGAAAATGTTATACATTGTTTGTGTCCCCTGCTTTGGAACTGCAACCTATGTTATACAGGATTTCTCAATCAGAAGTGGTGATTGTAAAATTTAGCTTTTTTGTTGTTCACAGTATATGAGCTGAGATACTTTCGTAAAAAACTTTAATTTTTTCTTCCTTTCTTTTGTACTTTGATAGATTTGACAAGGAGGCACACAGAACTGCAACCATGTCTGAAGCGTAAGTACCCATGTCTCACTTTCATCACACCATAACTCAAATTTGAGTATGTGAAATTCCAAAAATGTAAAAAACTGTACCTTTTCTTTTTCTCTTCTTGAATTATGGACATCACCTTCCTAACTGGACAGCTCTTCGGTGAGTTGATTCTACTGTCAAAGATAGAATAAATGTCTTAAATGTAAATTGAGTTATTCATTCATTGCATCAGTTGTGGGACTAAAAACTGCATTATGCTGCACTCCAAATCAATGCGTAAGTGCCATGACTATACATGAAATCAACTGAATTAACACTTAAAGTTAAATAAAATGTTAGAATACAAAGGTAGTGAAGGTAAAGTCAAATTCTACTCTGTACAATACTGTATATGTTTTGTTGTCATTTTTTGTGTTTGTTGAATCATAACATGAATAAATCTGCATATACAGAAAAATGAACACTGGGAAATCCACTGTTGTATATTTGAAATGTTTTGCCAGAAATCTGACATGTAATCTGTCTTCTTTTCCAGAAACCAAAGCCAAAGATCTCTGCATCTCGCAGACTGTTCTTGAAGGTATTTTATGTGTAACTGTGTGTTAGTCTTGGATAGCAAATGCTGTAAAAAATATTGTTCAAGAAGTGACATTCTTTAAGTGCTGTAAACCATACATTGTCTGGCTGACTAAGGTGTGATTTTGTATGTGTACCAGACCAAACTGCTAAAGAAGGCCATGACTATGCTGGAGAATGAAAAGCAAGTCCGAAAAGATGAACGAGAGAGAATCCTCGCTGAGAGAGTCCCAGAACTGCAACTGTCAGGCCTGTCTTTGCAGGATCTACAGGTACATTTATCACGTTTGTTTTTGTTTTGGCTCTAAAGAAAGTCAACATTAAATCACATAACTGTCTAAACACTTTAACAGGGAGGGTCACTTCACCCAAATCATTATTTCCCACATACCCCTAGTGGTACACAGCCGCAAGCAATTAGTTTGGGTTTTATTTGCAGAGGTCTTGAGACATCTGTCACTGACACTTATGCTGCCACCCAAATACAAAGCAAGGTGAATGTAATTTAGTAATTTTGTGGTGTTCAAAGCATTGAAAAATGACATTTGAGAACCTCAACAGAAAAACCTCCTGTCAAGAACAATGTCTCAGTTAGTCAGAATAATCCACAGACCTCAATGTCAACAGTTTTAATAGGCACCATTTGAAAATACTTTCAATGAAAACTATCCACAGCAAAGTCCACGGATTAATCTGCTATAACACAAAGTCTACAGCAAATGTTGCATGTAGTTTTATAAATTAATATTATGGTATATTTCATTAAAAATCACTGCCCATGCAGAAGTTATCTAGACCAGTTATAGTCCAACAAATTCCACCAATTGGTACTTAAATTAGTCTAATACTCTAAATGTTTCTGTCTGCAGATTCTTTGCAAAGAGCTACACCAGAAAATTGATGTGGTTGACGAAGACCGGTACGACATTGACTCTAAAGTGACGAAAAATAACAGGGAGGTAAGTAATATTTGTGAATAATGACATAAAATTAAGCACCATACAAAGTTATGGGATGCATACTGTATGTCACCAATATTCAATGGGAATTGAACATTTTAAGGTAATGTCCATGGCGGGTTTGTCACTTGTATTGGACAAAGATACAGGACCTGTCTCAGAAGATCTACGAGTTGAAGGGCAAGATGAAGAGACCGAACCTGAAGAGGGTGAGGGTGTCTGCTGACGCCATGCTGGGAGCTCTGCTGGGCGCTAAGGTCAAAGAGTCTGTGGACTTCAAGGCCAACCTCAAGACTGTGAAGAAGGAGGAGGAGAAGGTAAGGGCTGCAGACTTCAGTGTATTGCAAAATGTTACGTAGTGTCAGTTTGAGTCAATTCGTATGATTTACTGATGATAATCCACTCGGTATCAGTGCTGCTTTCCTGGGAGTCCATATATTAAACACACAAATGACAAAACAATTAAAAACATGTAAAATAACAGTTAACACTCTGCACTGTTTTAGCAAGGAAGCTTAAATCCAGGATATTAACACTAATGCTAAAGCTAAAGATACACATTTCTTGTATATACAGATATGAAAGATAAAGCAGCTTCACATGATGCCTAAAATGAAACTCTGATGTGAAACCTGAACTGCTAAAATGCTAAAAGGAACTCAACATAGACTTAGAGAACCTGAGACGGGTTTCATTTGTTTCTAAAATTTCAGAGGAAGTAAGAATGATGCAGTTGAACAGTATCTGACGCAGTGATGTTTAGTGCAGGATTTTCACTTTTCTTTTAATATTAACAAGCATGCATCCCTATATTCTCTAATATTGTGTGCCTACTTGTGGTGTACAAAATGGCTACAAGCACTCACGTTTTAATCGGAATGAGCTGATTCAAAATCGTCATCTTTTCACCCCACAGAAAGAGGAAGTGACTGACTGGCGTAAGAACGTGGATGCCATGTCTGGTATGGAGGGCAGAAAGAAGCTGTTTGATGCTGGGCAGTAGATTTTGTGGTACATTTCTTTGTGAAGGTGCTGCTCTAAAACAGGTGGAACCAGTGAATCATGTGACTGTTATTCACGT
Organism: Enoplosus armatus; assembly: GCF_043641665.1. NCBI lineage: Eukaryota > Metazoa > Chordata > Actinopteri > Centrarchiformes > Enoplosidae > Enoplosus > Enoplosus armatus. The sequence continues at coordinate 14,405,836 of NC_092185.1, forward strand.
CATAATGACGACCAGGTTAACAAGTAGATTATGGCACAGTTCATGTTTTAAGTGTGCATGTAAATGGCAATTTAACTGTATGATAATTCATATAATACATAGTTTTTTACATAATTTATGACGTATTATGAAAAACATATGTATTTAATATATACTGTATTGTTTTTGTAGTTTTTAGTATCATGAAACTGTTTTCAGTTTTCATGAACACAGCACCATTATTGGCTGTCACCTGTAAAAATGTTACTGGCTTGCTTTTTGACCTCTGCTGTTTACAAAAATAAACAGGAAAGAATCAGAGAAAATGCAGATGGGCATATTTGTCAATAATTATGAATCTGAATTTGTCCAATGTATATTTTGCCCATAAAATGTGGACAATACCATTTCCATGTATTCTTGAAATAATGTTGGGGTCAGCAGTTCATGGAGTCCCATTGGGTGAGCATCCTTGAAAATGAATGTGTAGACATGAAGAGAAGAGGCAGTGTTATGAATTGCTAAGACAATGTTCCTTACACTAGAATGCTGCTGCTCTCCTCACAGCACTGTTCAAGCATTTGTATCCTTGTATGATGGTATATATCGTCGTAAAATGTGTCTACTGTCAAGAGATTTTGCCATACCGTTTGTACAATGGTAGCTCTTCTTTAACATTTCTGGTATATTAGATTATCGTGGGCAAATGTTGGAAATCAAATATCAGGACGGGACCGTTTTATAACAATATTAATTATTTTATGATTATTTGATGAAGAACTTTTATTTGTCAGGTATTTACTTTACTGGAATAATCACGTCCCACCTGGTTATATTACCCACTAACAAAAATATATTAGCCTATAATCACAATATAGTGATATAATACTACATATACTGTGATGCCCACCTTTATTATATGGGAAATAAATATTGTTTAGAGTTCAGGAACTCGCCTGCCATTTAGGGTAATAAAAGCTATTACCCACAAGGTAAACCATTATATTTTTAGGTTGAGACTTAATTTTTGAGGTTAGATTTGAGTTGAATCTCAAGTGAATGCATGTACAACAATATGTCATTTTAAGTGGCAAAGGCAAATGTGTGTATGTGAAATGATGCTGCAGTTAAGTGTGTTTGAACCAGGTTTAAACAATGAGAATTTTGCCTGAAGCAGCTTTGCTGTACATTATGTTGGAGTGAACAACAATGTGGCAGTATATACCCAACATAGTGATTAAACGATTAGTTTTGTTCTTTAACAACACTAACATAGGTTTGATGTCGTCATATTTACATTCTCTCCACTGTTTTCCCACACAACTGCATCATTTTAGGCGGGTATACAAGCTTACATAAACTGTCCCGTCCCTCTGCCTGTAAACAAAGTAGTCTTAAACTGCTGTTCTTCTGTTACAAACACCATAAATCCGCTCCAAACTGTAAACCACAAAGCCCTTTCAACAAAACAGTTAGCTAGCCGACTGTACCTCTCCAATACATCCATGGTTAAGAGACTACAGTTACTCCCCTTCTTCTCCCTCCACGGCGAACGTGCCTGGCCGTTATTACAGCGCCTAATATGGGCATAACATTTGACAAAGGCACCGCCCACATGTGATATCCGCAATTCTGATTGGAGGAAGGGAATGTCAATCATCAACGTTCACGGTAACACTGCTGTACATGGCCTGCCAAATACTGCCGACACTTTCGACTGTACTAGCCACATTTAAGCCGGATTTAAAACCCACACAGGGTAAGACGATATTTTCACAATATTCTGATCATTTTGGTTGCTACATGCCTGTAGTTCTGTTTTTTTATACGTTGGTCCTGTCTTTACCTCGCTCTGAGGGGCCATAATATATGCTGTACCAATTGTTATTTACATAGCAACACGTCCATCCATCCTTGCTTTCTAATAAGCTTTGCTGCAGCATCCAGTGAAATATTTGCATATAGTAGTTAGCTAACGGTATCTATCGTTGTTTAGTGTCCAGTCTCTGTATAATGCTAGTTAATAAGGGTGACTGCTGTCGCTATCTTCCTTTAGCATGTCACTTTTTTTTTAAAACAACCTCTAACCTTTAGCTGACACTGCCTCCATTGAGTACCTGCTCCTGAACTCAGATCAGATACACATACAGTGAGGCTAACGTTATACATTGTAAGCTGGATATTAGAGGTATTCTGTTGAATTTGTGTGTTAGTTTCACTTCTGTTATGTTAACTTGTTTTGTTCATTTTTGCTGAATGTGTGCAGGTTTCTGCTGCTGGTGCTTCGGATGTCCAAGTACAAACTCTTTCTGCTGAGGCATGGGGAGGGAGCCTGGAACAAAGAAAACCGTTTCTGCAGCTGGGTTGACCAGAAGCTGAGCGATGATGGGGTGAAAGAAGCCCAGGACTGTGGTAGGCTCCTGAAGGAGCAGGGCTACAAGTTCGACTTAGTATTCACCTCCATACTCAGCCGCTCCATCCAGACGGCATGGCTTGTGCTGGAGTCTATGGGTCAGGAGTGGGTCCCCGTGGTCAAGTCCTGGAGACTGAATGAGCGCCACTATGGCTCCCTGATTGGCCTGAACCGGGCAGAGATGGCTGTACAACATGGAGAGGAAAAGGTGAAGTTGTGGAGAAGGAGTTATGACATCACTCCTCCTCCGATTGATGAATCCCACCCTTACTTCCTGGAAATCTACAATGACCGTAGATACACCACATGTGACGTGCCAAAGGAGAACCTTCCCCGTGCAGAGAGCCTGAAGGAGGTGTTGGACAGGCTGCTGCCATACTGGGACAGCACTGTGGTGCCAGAGATAAGGAAAGGCAGGACTGTGCTCATTTCGGCTCATGGAAACAGCTGCAGAGCTCTGCTGAAACACCTGGAAGGTATGTAACTGAACTGACCCAAGCTATTATAAACGATGCTCAGCTTTTGTCTTTGTGCAGTGAATGCATTCAGTTGAATTCAGCAACAGCTTCTGGACTCTACAGGCTGCTGTTTCTAGTTGTCAGAGTCATTGAATTGGGAGGACATTTCAGTTCCAGAAATGGAAGGTTGAACTTGTGCAAGAAGGCCAGTGAGTTTATGTTACATTTGGCTGTGGCTATGAAGTGCACACTGACCTTTCATCACACTCATAAGCTCCATGTGCCACAGGACACTCAGTAGCATGTATTGACTGTTACTTAATATTATGCAGCACAGGGTATATACATACAGGCTGAAATTGTGGTATTGTCATACATCTGGCAATAAACAGGATATCATTAAAGCTTTCATGCATATTGCACTAATGCAAAAGGAAAGACTGCAAACTGTTATCAAGCCTGGTTGTGTCTAGTGTGATTTTAACATTACTGTCCTTATTTCAACAGGTATATCGAACGAGGATATTGCCAGTGTGACTTTACCTACAGGGATACCTGTGCTCCTTGAGCTGGATGAAAACCTCAAGCCTGTGAAACCTCGGGAGCTCTTGGGAGACCAGGCGAAGATTCAGGCAGCAATTAAAAAGGTGGAGGACCAGGGAAAAGCCAAACCTTCAACTTGAATGCACTAAATAGCCTGTAAGACTTAACATAGCTTTGTTCTGGTTGCCTGTGCGCTGCACTTTTATTAGGTACAGTGAAAACTCTTAATAACTCATTATACCAGACAATAACAATAAATTATGGTTTATACGATTTTAAAGGATAGGTGTGAACTTGCTTTATGTGTAATAGTGGCCTGATCTGGATACAGAGTGCGTGTCACAGGTCAGACTGGTCCGACAGGGGCAGGAGAAAGTACTGTAAATGTTTCAGCACTGTGTTGAGTTGTATTATGTGTAAGCATTGAGGAAGTGTTTGGTTTGCATCTGACTTTTAAGCTAATTGTCCTTACTTAAGCCTGTATGGTGACCCTAATGTGGTTATTTATTTATTTTCTCATTTACTCTACCTTGCAGATTAATAGTAATGTAGTGAAACTGAGAAATCTTGAAATGTGTCATATCCAGAGAGAAGAAAAACTCCTTTCTAAAAGATGCTTTTCTGTTACATTGATAAGCTTTAGGAATATTCCCTTGCATTTAAACATGTGCCTTCAGTATTAACGTAGTGCTCAGCTACTTTTTAAAAGCTTCCTTTTATGTAGAGCATCAAACAGGTCTTGTGGTGATTTTACTTAAGAATAAAAGCACTCCATTAACAAATCTTACCTCATAGAAATTGATAGCCAGGCTGTTCATTCCAAGAACGGGGTAATTGCGAGCCACAGAAATGCTGTAAATATGCAAAACCACTGAAATCCTCCACTGTCCCACGCATATGACTTACTCATACTTTTAAATGGCCTCCTCGGTAAAAGTAAAAGTAAGACTGCTGAAGTTGTTTTCCTATGAGGTTTATACAGTACATTAACTCCAAAACAAAATAGGTTGAGTTTAAAACACTGTGGCTAACAAACATGCCTATTTGGTATTGGGGTATATTATGAGGATTTTTTTTAATTATTCCCTTATTAATTAAATGCAACAACTGTGAATGGTAAATACCATTATTTTGGATAAATGTGAAAACGTTTAATTGCAAACTACAAGCACTGTTTTGGTTTTCATTTTGAAATTCTAAATTATTATCATACGTGTGCAATTAAATGTTGTTTATGTGATGTTAATAACATGAGTGAAAATGTTACTGTCACTCTTGAGTCTGCACATTATGTCTTATAGCAGCACTACCTTACTTGTCATCTTATGTTACTACTGTATGTGGCACAGGCTACTTCATTGTACTGTATATTGTGTTACGTCTCTTGTTTGTAGATGTACAGCACTGTACGTCAGTTGTGTCTCCTGTTTGTTGTGTTTTTCTGCCACTGTTATTTTGTACACTGGTCTGTTAGGGCAACAGGGGGAAAGAGATAAGTTAAGAACATGCATTTGTAGATACTAAAGAGTAGAAAACACTGATATATTTGTAACTTCATATAAGATGATTTAATGTCTTCCCTGCTGTTCACACCTTACCATATGAGAGTCTGCATGATGAAATAAAAGGGAAGTTTTCCTAAAAGATTATTTTCTATTTCTGTGTTCTGTGTCAATTTTAAGCTTCATTTTTTAGCAGATAGTTGATCATTTCGCAACAGGAAGGCATGTCAGTTGTCACACTGACACAAAGTCAGTCATACATTTTGTGATGGAGCAATAGAATAGAAACAAATTAGAAAACAAACAGCAGTGCTGTTTGGGAAGTACAGAAATGACTGCAATTTGGATTCTGGTCGCCTTGAGCCCACTGAAAACAATAAACAACTGAGTCTGGTTGACTACCACAGACGGATCCAGAGGAGTGGCTCCTCATTTCTCAACCATTTCTGTAATTTGGCCAAACCAGTGAGGCTGAGCCGGGGGAGAAACCAGCTAATTGAATGGAAATGCTCATAAATGGACATGGTGATCAACATGATTCTTTGTCCCATCTATGTGGTAGCAATGATGCCATGTATCTTGGTAGACATTATACTGTGTGGACCACAGTGTTCTCATGTAGCCTACAAGGCAACACATTTTATACTGCAGAGGTGCATCATCCAGACGTGTCATTTCAGTCACCTGTCATTTTACATTTCTTACCAAACCTGCTTTTACACCAGCAAGGGAACGAGTGCAAGAAGACTTAATATATTGTTTTAGGGCAACATTTGATTAATCATTCAGAAAACTCTTACACATTATATACAGCAATTTAGTGGTGGAAAAGAAACCACCCTGAGACACAAAGTTAAGAAAAGACTTTCTCTTTTAAAGACCATATCCTAATAGAACCTACATCAGATTGATATCACTATCAGTTCATTAATCTCAGGAATAACTGTGTGTAAAGTAGAGGAATCATTGGCGTTGCAATTTGAATACATTAAGTTAATCTGTGCACATGCACACACACATCAGCCCTGTATGAGCATCACTGAGTCGAGGCGGGGCTGTACTCTGCATGCTGTGCTTATAAACCTCTGGTTCTCTCCCTCTGCTGATTTCCAGCAAGAACAGTCACTTTGGCGTGTCGGCCTGGTAAGTTTGATGACAATAATGTGTGACAACTTAGTTAATGCAGATGAAGGGGGATGTTATTTTTTTGTACTTAGAGTGACTTTAGTGAAATTTGTAATCGGAGTCGAGCAGATAATTACTGGAAATAATGACTGCTAAAGTTGTGTTGGTGCATGGCTCGTCAACAAGACTTAAACTTAACCAGCTGGTTTAGACAAGGAAAACATGCTCTAAATTCAAAAGACTATATATTATACTATACATACTAGTTGACAGAAAATAGGATATATGTTATGTAGATACCTCACTCCTGTACTCTTCCTGGGAAATATTTTACATTTGATTTAATCTGGATATGCCTGTCTCAGAGTAGACCTATGCTTTTGAAAAATTGCAAGTCAATTATTCATATACCTATTATAAATCTCACTTTGAGAGATTGATTGGAGAAAAGAAACTAAAGTAGAGAATAAGAAAATGAATAAATATTAAGAGGGGATGTTGAAATGTCTCCCCTTTTGTACACATTTGTGCTCTGGCTTGAGGAAGGTCCTGGAGGGACTGACATCCTCAAGCAGAATTACAGCTGGACAAGATGGCATGAAATTGTTTATTCTCTGAGCAAAAGCTATAAATACTGACTGTATTTACTGTAGATGCTGTGTATTTTACCCAAAATACCGACCCATGAAGGAAATGTGTTTGTACTTTGGTTAGAAAGATAAATGTTACTAAACTTAATTTAATGCAATAAAAGTCCATAAACAAGAATTCTTTTCAGTGGATGGTCATTCAGCTAACTCCTCAAGAGATTCTTGGAAAGTTGAAAATGTAAAGCTTGCGTCATTTAGTATTAGTATTTTAGTATTAGTTAGTATTTCTGCAGTGTGATGGGAATTAGAAGGCACTGCATCCAAGTTGCACACATGAAATGGTATTAGGTAGGCAGGACCTGCATCCCTCAAACAGAGGAAGACAGAGAAGTGGCAAATTTCTCATCCCCCTTTCATGAAGTAATTTCACATGTAAGCTGAAACATGAATTTTGTTGGTGTTGGTATGCTTCTGCAAATCATTGGTTTCAAACTCCTAAATTCCTTTTTTCCCTTTCCTTGAGGCTTAGCACTTGCATCTGCTCTGTCCAAAACAGCAGTGAATACTATAATTTGACTTAAGTTTCTGTTACTCATACATTGAGCAGACGTCTGGCTGTGGAAAAGCTGTTTGCTGAGGTGGACATGCCAAGTCAGACTCCTATTCCTTAGATGGTATTGAAGATAAAGGCTACAACCACATGGGGTAGGAGTGTGTGAGTTTATGACCACGGACTAATCTCTCTGGGGCCTGGAAATGTGTTTGGGTTTCGAGAGCATCCTCTCCCCTTCTTGATTACTGAAGTCTGGATAATTTGGCGTCATGACAGTTAAAACAGCTGCATATATACAGCAAAATGTTTGTGCACACTAATTTGACTTCATAGCCTTCCATAAATGCTCAGTATAGATGCATACATGTAAACACACAGCCTTACAACAACAATACAAAGAAGTAGAGTTCACAGATTTGCATTTAATGACATTTAGCTGTGGATGATGTACGCTCCACATAAAAGCTGCATCATCATTAGCTTGATCAAACACCAGTGTATGTGTGGTGCCTGCGACAAGAGAGAGTGGGATATGAGCACAGAGGACTTTTTGAACAGTTTGAATTCAAAGGTCGTCGTTAAAAAGAGTTTGTGAATCAAATTTGCCAATTGGGAATTGAACACAGGGGAGATTCAGCTGGTAATGTTTTAGTCCGTGCACAAATGAGTCTTTGTAGCTTAAGAGTGTTGTGATTTACAGAGAGGGAGGCTGTCTGCTCTCTAGTTGCACAGGTGGGGGAGGAAATGGTTTTCCACATGAACAAATTACAGGAAGGGTCGAGGTGAGTGTTAGTGGCTCTGACATTAATGGAGTCATTCATCAGCAATCAGTCTACCATCAAGTCTACTTAAATGTAAGGAGACATAGAATTCCTTTTATCAATTCTAGAACAATTTAGAAGTAGGTTTTATTTGTTTAAAAGTCCAGCTGTTCGTATTCAGCTGTTGTAAAATGTATAATATTATAAGATCAGCTTCTAACAGCCATAGTCAGTTTCCTTTTATTGACAGTAACGATGGCAGTCAACCTTCCAGTATTTTCTGTCTCCCAGCAGCATTATGGGAAGATGAATAATAGCAATCACAATGGAAATAAGTTATTCTTGGATTACCACTTTGTATAGAAGCAGGTATTTCCTAGAGTAAACCATGCTCACTGTCCATGGCCTTGCACCTTGCCAAGCTGGGACACTACAACTAACACTGCCTGTGTACTTCCTTAAAAGGAGGCCGAGTACACCATCTCAGCTGAAGGGATGCAGAACAGGGAGTGCACATAGCTGCATCTATTTCCATTGAGTACCCGGTCGAGGAGCCTCTTGTGTCACCAGACATATTTTTATTCCGGTTCACTCAGACTCTAAAGTTATCAAGGACAAAATGCAGCAAGCAAGCCACAATATCCACTTTTTAAAGGTACACCAGTCAGCTGATGATGGACTCCTTGTGCCCTTTTGCTTATTAAAACAGAGCTGCAGAGCACTGAGTGGAGCGCTGAAGAGCCAGAATGAGTGTCCTGCACAGAGATGATAAGATGCTTGCATATCTCCACTTTACCAGTCGATGGTTATCAGCCACAAAACAACACACACTCTTTTTTTCAACTAAACTGTACACAAACATCTTAATGAGCCACAGAAGAGGTCACCACTACAGTATGTTGTGGCTTGTAAACTGTGTGGAATTTGTATCCTGGTCAGGGACTTTTTCATACATGACCATGTTTGGTCATGTGGAGTAAGCAGCTGTGGCTTCTTGATTGATTACAAACGCCTCTCTGGCAACTGTTTATTCTATAAGCGTGTTGAAGCACTTTCTTTATCTTTTAACAAGAGCCTCGTCAGATTTTAGGCCGTAGAGTTATCTGAGGACCTACATGTATACTTTGTATATTTAGCTGATTGATCTCTTTTCATTCCTCAGTTAGCATCCTGACAACTTACCTGTATAATAACTTAAAAAGTCAAAGGATGAACATTATTAGTATTAGATCAAAAAAATATTAATGTCACTATCTACGTGTAGGTACACAGCTATGCAGTGAGCTTGCCACTTCCAATAAAGGTCGAAGACAGCTGTTGGCCTTTAAAGTCTTTACTGGAAGTAATTGTAAAACTGTAAACAGTATTGGATAACAAATTCCACAATAGTGATTTTAAATCAGAAAAAGACAAGACACCACAAACAATAGTAACAACAAAGGTGTTGAATTAGTACAGTAAGAAAGAAACTGGATTCACAATAGTATAGACGACAAAATGGCAATGACAACAATGACCAAATGGCAATTCTTTCACATTGGTTTTTCTATGGCTTAAATAAATGAGATATAACATGTTAATCAATGAGCTTTAAAGGTGCTGGTAGGTGGATTTTGTTATCTTTAGACAGAGCCAGGCTCGCTGTTTCCCTTTGTATCCAGTCTTTGTGCTAAGCTTCATATTTAGCGTACAGACATTACAGCGGAAAAGTGAATAAGGTTCTTTAACAAAATGTTTGTGCGTAAAAAGAGGAAAATACATAATATTTAGCCCAAAGGTAAACTGGCTAAGCTAGCTTAGAGGGTGGTATTAGCAACACATTAGCCTCAGGCAGCTAGTAAAATGGCTGATCACAGAAATATAATTATAGTTAGATATTGTAAAACTACAGATAATGCTCCAACAAGGGAGAGTGGATAAAATATGCCTGTCAATATTTGCAAATGGTGGCTGTAACAATGTCAGTTAGTCAGTTAAACTGCAAGTTTATGGTTTCCTTTTTGTTACACCCACAAACTGTATTGGAATGATTAGAGAAAGAGCAAGAGTTGTACAGTAACTAATATCCAGCTGCCAGCTGCTTCATGATTGAGGGCGTGAGATCTATTGTACAGGAACTTGCCAAACCAAATGTAAATCACGAAGTAGAAAAAGTCTCAAATATAACATAATGCTTTCCTCTGCCTCCTTTTGATGTCTGATTAATACATTAGCAAACACTATAAAGACGCCATAATTGAGCCAGTAATTACAAAGCCAGACGATATACACAAATAACACACGGTGTGCACACAATGCTGGGATGAATAGACACAAAGGAGGATAATGCAAATGATCTAATTATGGGGCTTTTAGTGGAGGGCTTTTAACTTTTGTATTGAATAGCAAGCACTAATGTCTTATAAGACCTTCAGTGAACCTTCAGTGAGGAATTCTCAGGCTAAATCCTAGTTGGCTTCAGAAACAAAGGGCTCAAATGTGCTTACTGTCATTTTTGGTGGGCAACACTGGCATTTAATACTTCTAAAAGCAAATTGTTTTTTTCCAGAGCTGTTTCCATTAATGACACTTAATAGGTCACCTAGTTAACGTCAATCAGTATATTAAGAGAGAGTACGATTCATAAATCCATGCCTCCAATATTACCTAAGTATGAACTTTATTCTTTCAAATTATAGAACTCACATCACCCCATTAACACCTCACACATTGAGTAGTTTTTCCATAAATAGGCCAGAAACATGCTTTTAGTAGACTCCCTTAAACCTGAGCCTTTTTTTCTCCTTCTGGGCTGCATTATTGTTCCTGAACGTTGTCTCGGTCTAATCTCCATGTAAAATGACTGCAGATTTAAATAAGAAGAGATAGATAGAACAAAGACCAAGTCAAATGTCAGGTTTAGAAAATATGTTTCTTTACCAGCTGCAGCTGATGTTTGAATGTAAAAAATGGTGTGATCTCGCTGGTTTTGAATACTCTACATGCTGTTGCTGATGTTGTAGTTATCAGTTTTAGTGTTTTGCTTCTGTGTGTATACATTTGAACTTTTAAAACAGAAGCATAATTCTTGGTTTTCTTGCCAAGAGTTAAATAAGAGGATTGATACCACTCTCATTCTTGCGTGTTATCTATGGAGCTAGAGCTACGACCCATTAGCATAAAGCTTGGAAGTAGGGGGCAATAGCTAGCCTGACTCTGTCCAAAGTTCAAAAACACTAACACGATTACAGCTCCATAATTAATATGTTATATCTTGTTTAACTTGAACACTAACAAAGATTTGTTGACTAACGCCAATTTGTGTTTTTACAGAGTTTACAGAGTTATGTACTGTAACTATTTCTTGGTGAAAAATGGGCCACAGTAATGTCAGTACTTTGTCTTCACAGTAAGGTTGCTAGCAAAGATGCAGCACAGAAGTGCTGTGCAGATGGACATCCTGTTTGTGTACACATTAAATAAACAAGATATGTAGTAAACTTGTTACTTAGTGAGTTTTAGTTTCTAAGCTAAGCTAATCGCCTCATGGCTCTAGCTCCATAGCTAACTCACAGACAGGAGAGTAGCATCTTCTAATATGACTCTTGGCAAAAAAGCGAATAAGTGCATTGCCCAATGGTCAATCTTTTCCTTTAAAAGCCATATTGTGTCATAGTGTCCTTGTGAATCTGAACTTAAAGCTTGCTGTAGACAGTTAGCTGTGAAATATTTAAATGTTGTGTTTTTGTATTTAACAGAATGACAGAATGCACACAGAACTATTATTTGCCAGTCTACATTTCATGTTCGTGCCTGGCAATTAGATGCAGCCAGAAGAAAGCCAGAATTGTTTCCTTGTCATGCCCTTCTCTTGTGACAGCTGATTTGTTGCAAACATCCATATGAATATTCATGAGCAGTGTCTGGTGAGTGTTAGGGGCAGCACTCGGCCATTGGTAAGCCAATAATGAGTTAGAGAGAGAACCACCAGCTTTCGACCCCATCAGCAGGCCACAAAAGGGAAAGCTTGCCTATATGAGACAAATCAGTTACAGATGTATGAATTAGAAACTGTCCTGGGAACCCGTCATGTGGGAATGATTTGAGAACTTGATTCCACCGTATGACAGAAAGACTTTAACAGCCTTTAACAAGCTGTCCACATATAAATGAGGAGATTACATGAATCTCTTGCAGTGTGAGAGTTTGGAGAAACTGTTTCCATGTCTCAGGTAGGTACAGGCAAACATTTGCATCTAAATTAAAACACCAATATCAGCACTTTCATCTACAGGGGACTATGTTTTCACATTTGGATTATTCAAGCGTTAGAGCAGGAATAATTCACCGGCAACAACACACCTCTAATCCATACAGATTACCTGTCTGGTGACTGATGGGACAGCTGTTATGGGGAACTCTCAAGTGGACGTCCGTACTCATTTGTGAACAAAGTGGGGGGTAGAAAGGTATTCGCCTCTAGCTGCCAGAGTGGTGAGTTTTTAAACTTTAGAAATGCAGAACTTCTCCAGCCCAGCTGGACCTGGGCCAATCCAAACAGGCCTGGATCACGGCTCTGACATGTCTGTGAGGTGTTAGCCTGCAGGTCAGTCAGTCTTTGTCTGCTGCTGCTCCATAGAGTCCATAATGCTCCAGCTCCTGGCTTAGACACAGACCAGCCTTTGTCATCCCCAGACCTTAACTGGTCCCATATAAGCCCAGCTGTGAGGGAGTGATGGATAACAGTTTGTCTCATGTATGGCTATGAGAGGATGTGAGATTTAAAGGTTTTATAAGAAACGTGGGTGGTGATGAAAATGACTATACTACTACCATGGTGATGATGACAAAGCTAAACACAGTAACAAAATTAACTGTTGTGGTCATTATGATTGCATATGTCTATGTGAACACTGAGAGGAAACAAGGTGCCCTTGACATGACGGCTGACTGATGTTGGCTCAGTGTTGCACATACTGTACAGAGATCACATAGCTGGAATACCTTCTATACCATCACTGTGAGGGACACTTTGTGTAATGATGAGGGATGTGAGGGATGGGGTGAGTGATGTTTTAGACACTTGAATTTGGTGGTAATCCTGCAAATATTTTGAAGCTGAACCAACACATTGCTTGTATACCAAGAAAATGTACTTATAGAATCATTTGTAGTGAAAATGGTTTCCAAAGCTGTGTTAATAACTTCATCTTTAGTGCACATAAGTCAGTTGCTTGTTGGGGATCTGTAATTGTCAGTCTCTGGCAGGGCAATCTTAGCTTTCTTTTTTTGTAATACAGAAAACAAAGACAGAGGTTTTATTTTGTTCAATTCAATTATGTTGAATGTTATATTTTGATTCTTGACAGAAGGTTTAAATATGGTAGTGTCCTTTACAGAATGATAACATAAACTCCTTGATTTTAAGTCTTAAAGCTTTTAAGGGTGTTTTTGTGTGTTTTGAAAAAAAACATTAGTGTTTAGCGATTCTTAATTCATCCCAAAAATCAGAATTAAACAAGAATAACAGTCTACAGCCATGCTAGTAGCTACTGTATGTAAAGCACAGCAATGAGCTAAATGCTAACTTCAGCATGCTTACTTGCTCACAATGAGATTGCTAACATTCAGATGTATATTTACCATGTCCACCATCTTAGTTTAGCGTGTTAGCATGCTAACATTTCCTAATCTGTATTCAACACAACATCTAACAATAGAAATATCATTAGTTTGCAGGTATTTGGCCATAAACCAAAATTCTGGACAAATTATCATTTTGACCTGATGGCACTGGTTGAAAAGTTACACTTAATCCTGAGGGGGACATGATTGTGTATTTCAAAGTTTATACGAATCCGTCCAAAAGTTCAATCCAGACATTTTACTCAAAACCAAAAATATTAACCGTTGGTGGTTGTTGAGGAAAAATCATCAACTTTTTATGGATTCATCATCTGGAACCATGAATGTCTGTAAACTAAAAATACATTTTGTTCCAATTGATGTAGAAGTTGGTGAGACATTTCACTGGATAAGTGAAAACTTTAATCCCCTGGTGGTGCTAGATAAAAAGTCAGGGGATCACCAACATTATAAAGATTTATCCTCTGGGCAACATGAATATCTGTACAAAATGTCACAGCAATCCATCTGATTGTTGTTCAGAGTCTATTACACACACAGAGATGATATACAGAGAATAAAGTCCCTAGTTTTTCAAGCTGTTAACTTATTTTCCTCACAGACACGATCTTTATGTTTTATCCATTAGCAACAACCACCTCTTCAAACCTCAAATGTTTTGTCCAACATGTTTCAATAAATCACTTTCCTGCTTTCCAGGGAAGTGATGTTTAAAAGAATGTCATCCTTTTCCAGGAAAGCTCTCAGCTGGTTTGTTACCCATGCAGTGGGAGTTTTAGAAAAAGGCCCATTCTGTTTGTAAGCCTTTGTGACTGTATATGGTGTCGGCCATTGTAAAAACCAAACTGTTATGTCCTTCCGACTGCTCACTGTTGGTGGGCTCCTCTTCAGATCTGGAGATACTGATACCAAAATAAAGGGATGATACTGAAGTGGCCCTCTTTATGAAACTGCATAGTGTTACATGACCTCATATGATCAAGACTGATAACGCTAGCTGTGGGACATAAATATATCACATGTATGATATATCAAAGTGAGGAGAGAAAACACACATAGTGGTGCATGATATGCAGAGAATAAAGTGTGATGTTAACTTGACTCACATGAGCTTACATCATCTCAATTCCCAGCATTCTTTGGTATGTTGTTATAGAAGAAGATTGATGCATGGATTCAGGCCAGACATTTTCCCCGTATTATTTTCTTGCAGCACGTCCTCAAATGTCAAATGAATGTGTGTGTTGGGAAGGTCAGGGCATCCCAGACATTGTAAAAGACGTTTTTGTTTCCTTCATCTCTGTCTTTAGACTAACTTATTGTTAACAGGACCACCAACAAAAAATATCAGACTGAACGCTAGCCTCATGATTCCTTGATCAGGATGACCCAACCATTGGGTGTTGCCCTTTAATTACTGCAGGAGGGCACAATAGTTTACTTTTAAGAATGTGTAGTATTCCTCCTGTTTACCCAGAGTGGGACGAACCCTTGGATGCCTTTTTTTTTATATCTCAGTGTAGTTTGAAGGTAGATGTGAAATTATGAGCTCAGCCAATCTTTGTTCAGTACATGTATGTAGCAGCTCTGGTGTGAACAAAGAGTATTACAGTTTGTGGCCCTAAAACACAAATTATTATTTGAGCCTTGGCTTCCCTAAGGAGATTTTCAATGTTATTTCAATGCAGCACTTGTTGTAAAGACAATCTTTTTTTCTACAAACCATGAAGAACGAAGCTGTGGGCATATGTTGAGAGGAAGTTGGTTGGACATTTGATTGCTTTGGGTGATGGATGATGGACTGCATTGCTCCTAAACTGTAATCTGTTATTTTGGATGATTACACAGAATATTATGAATGTAGAAAAGGAATACATTTACAGATTTACTGAGGCAAGATGTCTGGAAAGTCTTTGTTGGTTTCATTGTGCCTCCTTTTCTGATTGGGACAGAAGACGGACCTTTCTGAAATCACACTTCAGAACTCCTCTGCACTTGCACACCAGTGCGCTGTATCTGTTGGCAGGAGTTACTGGCCGACTTTCTTACAGACTTAAATAAGGTGGTCAAAAGGTGGTTGGTGGCAGCTGCTTATAGTGCAGCTACTAAGTGTAAGAAAAAAGATCATTTGATAAAGGGTTTTTATTGGCAGTGGTTTGGAATTGGCACTCAAAGATCTTAACATTAACTACTCAAACCATTAGGATGAATTGGGTTAATTCTTCAGCCCAAGAATTTGATATTGCATCTAACACTCAACTTCTTCAAAGATTATATCTATGAACACTCAAGATTATGCATGTTATTTCTTTCTCTAGCCAGAAGGAGTTTTGCAGTTAGTGACTTGGCTCAGGGTGATCTTACGGTATTTTTAGCTTTGGGAAAGTATCCCCTACCAGTGCAGGCAAAAACACAGATGTAGTATTACCTTATCAGAGGCTTTTGGTTGTAGATCGATTAGTGTAGATGCATGTTGGCTTGTAGATTATGTACTTTGGCAGCCTTCTACTAGAATTATCATTTTATCTATAATGCAGAATCTGCAATGAATTTTACCCGCACACTTTATCATGTTGGCTGTCAGAGGGATGTCATGGAGTTTCAGTAGACTTGCACTAAACAAGAGTAGAGGGAGTTAAGGGTTAATGGTTATTATGAGGAATCAGGGGTGCTTTGTCAAGTTTGTCCTGCCTCTACAATTCAAAGAAAGCTGTCTTGTAGAACCCAAATCTACAAATAGTCTGGTAATCTGTGCATATGTGTTGCTGGAAGAGCCAAGTATGATGTTTACCCGTTCTCTCTTATAAACGCTGTGGCAATACATCTGTGTTTAGAAAGCCATAAACTTCATCTCACTCCTCTCTAGAATGTATCCAGTATGGATAATGATATAAAGTGATGTATGTGCATGGTAATCTGGCCAGTGGTTTTGAGCAAAGACTGCGTTTACATTTGGTGGCAAAAAAGTGCCTATGAGGGAACATGTTGAAGACGACAGAGAGAAAGTTGGAGGAGGGGGAGGTACTAGATATACCTTAGAGGAGTATAAAAGGAATAGGAATAAAAGACAGACACAAGCAGATCTGCAGCACATCAGACAGAAAAGAGAGAAATCAGGATAAAACAAGACAAGGGAAACAGTTTGAGAAAATCTGAAGTCAGAGATCAGGGAGGGGAAAGTGAGACAGGGGAAAAGAGCAGGAGTCAGGTTGAGGAGGAGGAGGGAGGCTGAGAGAGAAAGAGAGGGGAGCAGAGAGGCAGGCTTTGCCTTTTCTGGTAGTTAAAGTCGCTGAAAGAACAAGCAGGAATTCTTTGTGCTGCAGCAGGGCTGAGATATAAACCAGACTGTACAAGTTGATATATGAAGAGAGGGGAGACACTGCTGTTCATGGACTAAACTTCAGCTACTGCTAAGGTATTGTAAACCAACAGGCACTGTAATATTTTTTTATTCATGTCATCAAGCTGTCTTGGGTGGTCCCCTAAACTTTTTTGTGTCACTTATTTGGACCTCATTTATGAAGTGCTTTTTTTAAATTGAATTTCGCATGTTTTCGTTGTCACAGTGAGGGTTTGTTACTTTGTACTAAACCTCACAAAGCTGTGAAATGACCATGATGATGAGATGAGATTAATCCTCTGGTTGTAGGATACTGTACTCAAAAATGCTCCATGTTCTGCAGCAATCAGTAGATTCTCCACGCATGCGTTTCTCCTGTTGATCAAGTATACAATCCAGGATAAACCTGGTTAATTGTGCTGAATTTAGCACATATGATCTGATATCACACTTGTGTTTTACAGTGAGAAAGTGAGGAGAATCTTTTGGGCATCATGGACGATGACTTTGACCGCCGCATGGAGCTGAGGAGGCAGAGGAGGGAGCAGATGCGCCTCGATACTGACAAGTGAGTGAATCCTCTAAACAATGTAAACATATGTGCAACAGAGCACACTCAAACACTAGTTAAATTTAGTAGGAAAAACAAGTGAATGCATAGTGAAAATTGTACAAATGCTATAAAATGACATCCCACACCAAGTTTTATCAGTGTTTGACTGATGCACGACTCACAATACAAACCTGGTACATTTTCAGCTTCAGTACACCATGTTTGATCACCACAGGCTGACGTTCCCCCACTTTTATAAACTACATGTGCAATTGTTGCCAAAGTTATCAGACACCAGTGTGGTTTATTCTGTTTTTAAGCCCATGTAGTTGTAGGACAAACTTTACCAAGGTGCAGTGAACCATTTCAGAGGTGTTTCTCTTCCATTCTTTTTTCTCTGTCTTCTAATTAACCATTAGTCAATCAAAGTCTTGGAGACGCTCAGCAACCAAGGCGTGCTGTGTGTATTTGTGTATGTGTCTGTCTTTAGGTTCATACATTTAGCATGAGGGAGTTAGGAGTGCCTGTGTGTCTCCACATGGAGCAGCAGAGCAGAGGAGACAGGACTTGGATGGTGCTCAGGCGATGACGGCTTAATGATCTCCACTGCCTTTTTCGCTCATTAGGGAGTCAGTCGGCTGAGCTGCTGTTTGGATTTGTCTCTCGCTCTCTGTCGTCTCCCTTGCTCTCTCTTTGTGCTCAGATAGATATTACAATACCATTAAAGAGTTATTGCTGACATCCGCTCTGGTAGTAAAACACACTTGCAAGTTTGACTCTTTAGACTGTATCTTATAACATAATAAGAGCAAAAAGGAACTGTAAGGGAATGCAGAAAATGTGCAGATACTCAGGTCTAACTGTAAGTTGCCTGCACAACTCAGTGTTAATACATGCAGTTAAAGAGCTACAGTAGTTTCACAGTAAAACAATATAAACCAAACAAACTACAATCTGATTTAAAACCCTGGAGACCTCATGTGATGTCATGACCCCAGGTAACACACTGAGTAATGAGCAGAGCTGCTGCTTAATCACTGAGCTACTTAAAATGAGGATCAGACATTGAGGTGATTTTTTTGATTATCAGAACACTAATCTCTCAGGACTAACCAAAGAAAAGCATTACTTGGACTTGATCATTTCAGATCCCAACCTCTCAACACCTTCTTGTCTGTTTTTAGACTTTAGAAAAGATAAAATATACAGTTGAAACATGAAGATTCATTTCTGTACCAACCCTCATTCATTTACTTTTTCTTGTATTTTCTTTTAGTGCAGATGAAATAAATTCTGTGCAGAATTTACCACATGGGCATTTGTTAGAGACTAATATCTTTTATTCACACATTTAATTCAACTATACAGTGACAAGCTTAAAATGATACGTTCTTATTGTCAACAAATCCCATTAATGACAACAATAATATCTAACAAATATTGTCTGTGTGAACAAAGCCTGATTTATTTTATGCCTCTGTGCCATAGACTTCTAAAACCGCATGAATGAGCCACATCGTTGCTCTGGGTGACATGTTCCTTCATAAAAATGAACATGAACATGAGCACTGTAGTTTGTTTTTATTCAATGCCACATACACCGTCCTACTGCAGTAAATACTCACTAGAGCACCAAATGTTTATTACTCTGCAGCTGAAAATAGTCCCCAACTGATGGACTTTTTACTCCTGTTTGAGTAACGTTTGCTAAAAACCAGCTGTTTCAGGAAATCATTTAGCCCTTTGTTTTTTAAATGAACTATTTATTCATGACATTTTTAAGATTTACATCTTCATTGGGAATGAATGGGCTCTGGTGCTGACACAGACGGGTTGGGGATGTCAAAAAGTACTGAGAGATGGACTAACACATTGTTGGTTTTCATCAGTTTTATCTTTTAAGGGATGATGATGAAGACGTTTTGCCCTGACCAGATTGTCAAGATGTCCATATAATCACATCTCAACACATTATTTTCTTCCAGTTCAGAAGTCAGTTGCCGTCATATCAGATGTCCTATCAGAGTGAAAAAAATTGGCGTTCCCAAAAATGTTCTCACAGTCTTGCAGCCAGCAGTGCCAGCAGTGCCAGCCCAGCCTCTCAGCTCCCCTCTGCAGCCCGAGGAAACGCTGCAGACGCTGGAATGTTTTAAGTGCCATTTTTATTTCAACACAAGATAGCCTGCTCTGAATGCTTCAGCGCCTGACAGTTTGAGTTAGTCTCTTCCCCTTCATCTCACTCACTTCTCCTGCTAGCCAAGAAGCTCTCATCGCATTTACCTCCATTTATTATGTTTCACGTCCCTCGGGTTGGACGTCTAGAAATGTAACTGTAACATATTGACAGCACTCTCACAGCAGGCCTCGAGCTTTGGGTGGAGTAATATCGAATTGAATTACTTCCTCAATGATTTCTCGGGCCGACCCTTGCCATTTGGAGGAAGCTTTGCCTGAGGATTTGTTGGATTTCCACCTCGTTTGAGTCTTTGTTTCTGTTTTAAAGACAGAAAGGATTCTTGTGGTTCCCATCAACTCTTCCTCTCACAACATCTGTAAATCATTGTGTTGCGGATTCAGGAAGAGCAGAGGGAAATAATACCCGTGCTCTATCAATGGGCCATTTCAAGCTCTCTCTGTACCTCATAAAGCCTGGTAATGCTTGGAAAGATACAGCCTGGCATGTGGATGTACTCAGAGCTGGATGAAAGTCAATGGCAGGATGTGAGTGAGGTGGGGAGGATGGAAGGAAAGGGCAGGAGGGTAAAGACTTTTTTGTTCAGTATTGGTGATTTTGTCCTCTTCTTTATCTCTTCATCTTCTCTTCTTCTTGCCAGCACTGTCTCTGTCTCCAATTGAATATGTTAGAGATCTCTCAATTTCTTCAATGTGACGTTTAGTTTTCAAACACATGTAGATTGTGTGTTTCTTATTATTTCTTAATCTGTTTTCCCCTCTGTTGTGGCATCTCCCATCTCCATCGCAGTGTGGCTTATATCAGTGGTTCACAACCTAAATATGAGGGGTCATCAGATACTTCCGTAACACAAAATCAATTTTTTTCTTGTGAAACACTGGATACTTTCAGGCTCTTCAGGCCTCTAAAAATCCTTCAAATGAATAAACTAATCACAACTCATGTCCACACTAAGGTCACAAGCAGATTTTGTGTACAATATATTTTAAAAGCTGATGTTTACAAGCTCATGCAAACGTGGAGGATTTTCTGGTGATATCAAAATTTGCAATCATGAATGCAAATACTGGAGAGGTACATCTGCTATCTATTTGATATCCATTTTGGTACTTTTTTGCAACTTGAAACACATTAGTCGGTATTAACTGCCACTGATTATTATGCGCTCAAAAACTAGAAATATATAATTACAACAAAACTATAGTGATGGCTGACCTTCAGTAACCCATTGAGGAATTTAAGTTTGAATATGCATGATGGCTTTTTTGTTTAGAGTAAAAATACATTAACATGTACTACGCATCTGGATGTGTGATATTTCAGTGTGGGTTACACCAACGATGATGACGAGGAGGAAGCTCGGGAGCGAAGGAGACTTGCAAGGGAGGAGAGGAAGAAGATGAGGGAATCAGAGGAGCCTGGAACCACTGATGTGATTGACACCAACAGGTACAATGAGGATAAAGTCTAGGGACAAGAAGTGTATCATACTGTGCAGTGGGACAAACCAGGAAAACAAAGAGCAAGGAGGAAAGATTCACAAGATGTTTAACAGAGAGACTGAAACCTTCCACCTGTGATTTTATTGTTTCAGTCATCAGAGTAGAGCTGCCCCATCAATAGCTGTAGACCAAGGCAGAAACAAGAGTTGATGTCATTTGTTGGACAGCAGAGAGGTGTTTTTCTGACAGTGATCCGGCTGGATTTACAGTATGCTGCTCTCAGTACTTCATTATCCCCGGGTATGTACAGGACCAAGAGCCTGTTGACTTTAGGACTTACAGGACAGAAGAAGATCCGGAAGGTTTGGCATGGCTATTGACTTGTTGAGCATTAAAAGTAAGCCATGCCGTTTTACTGTGAGACATGCTGTTGAGGTTTTGCTGTCAGTGTAAACAGATCTGCTTAAGCTGTTACCTTAGCAACAGTATTGCTAGTTAGCTTCACCAGGCACCCATCAATTGAACCTTCTTCTCGGACCCCACTTACTGTATTGAAATAAAATAGGGTTATTAGGTATTGACACATACACAAGACATTAGCACAAAACGTAAGAATAATTGCTTCATCACAAGTATGATTTTGAAAAACTTTCTCAAACCGGCAACATTGTTAGTAGTGATGCTCAACTGAACCGGCACAAATGAACAGCATCATAGTCATGCATTTACATTCTCCACAACAGCACGTTGTGAGTGTGAATTTAAAATGTTTGGTATTGATAATCACCTCCAGCCTCAGATTTTGGAACTGCCTCCAGAGGCTGTGTGGTTCTTGGATCGATATTTCCTCTGGTTAGCCACCGCAGAAAGACCCAATCAGAGACTTTGATGTGGGTTCATCACACTGGATCGGACAAAACATTTAATTGCAATGGGGATTTGGAGATTCGACTTTGATTAGACTTGAATTTTAGGCTTCGCTGCTCTCATTAACAAGTGGATTTCATTTGCTTACAGTGTTACGGAGACCTCCACCGCAACCAGTGCTGGAGGAGCAGATGATGACCAGGCTTTGCTGGAACGCCTGGCCAAGAGGGAGGAGCGCAGGCAGAAGAGGATGAAGGAGGCCATGGAGAGACAGAAGGAGTTAGACCCCACCATTAGCGCCAACGGTACAGACAGCACACTGGAAGAGGAGTCCTCCATCAGCAGCAGCAGACAGCGACACACAGAGGAGGAGGAGGTGGAGGAGAAGAAGGAGGAGAAATCAGCCCAAGAGGAGGTCGCAGACACTGATACAAACTCCTGGAGGAAAGAGGAAGAGGACAAGAAGGAAGATGAGGAGGTAAAGTGAAAGATGTCTGAAGGTTTTATGTGTAGAGTAAGACTGTTTGGAGAGAGATTATTAACAGCGAGCACAAGAAATTAGGTTATTTTAGATTTCTGCTTACATTTACAAGACTGACAAATATGTAACTTATTTTATAGGAGGAGACTGAGGCTGCAGCAACAGAAGTGGAGGTTGAGATCGATTTAGGAAAGAAAGATGCTGAAGAGGAAGCTGTTCCTGATGTTGACAAGGAGGAGGAAGAAAGGAAGAGGAAAGAAGAGGAGGAACGACAGCAAAAAGAAATGGAAAACAAGATGAGGAAAGAAGAGGAGGAAAGACAGCAAAAAGAAATGGAAAACAAGATGAGGATAGAAGAGGAAGAAAGGCAAAAAAGGGAACTGGAGGAAAAGCTCAAGAAAGAGGAAGAAGACAGGCAGCTAAAGGAGGAGGAGGAAAGGAGGAAGAAGGGAGAGGGGGAAAAACAACAAAAGGAAATGGAAGAGAGGCTGAGAAAAGAGGAAGAAGAAAAACAGAAAAAGGAGATGGAAGAGAGACAGAAGAAAGAGGAGGAGGGAAAACGAAAAAAGGAGATGGAGGAAAAGAAGAAGAAAGAAGAGGAAGAAAAACACCAGAAAGAAATGGATGAGAAGAAGAAAAGGGAGGAGGAAGAAAAGCAGAAGAAGAAAGAGGTGGAAGAGAAGAAGAAGAAAGAAGAGGAGGAAAAGCGGAAAAAGGAGGCTGAAGAGAAGAAGAAAAAAGAGCAAGAGGACAAGCGCAAAAAGAGAGAGATGGAGGAGAAGAAGAAGAAAGAGGAGGTACTGATGTCATTTTTTGGTCTTTTCACCAACAGCCACTTCAAAAACCTGGAAAACGAAATGAAGACGCAGTATTAACGTCTCCATTTGTAAAGTAACAGAATACAGACATTTCAATGTAACACAGATGAAGTGAGACTGGCAGACCACATTTGATTCATCCAGACTTTGTTCTCGTTTTGCAGATATTTGCTGTATGATACGGTTTTTGCGGTGTGGTCACAGATCGCTGTGCAGTCACAGTGTTTTGTTTTGGATAAAAGAGGTGGTGGTATCGAGGAGGTCACAGTGTGATGTGCCTTCAGTTTACATCTGTGTTGCATTCACTGCCCGGCCTTAGATTGCACTAATGTTTAATGGCTTTTTTTGTGGGTTTGGGAATTATTTGTTTCCACTGAGCCTTCTGTTTCTTATTATTTTAATAATTTCCTTCCATTTCTGTCTTCTGTGTAAAGGAGGAGAAGCTGAAGAGATTTGGTTTTAAGGAAAAGGTAAAACGAAATTGATGTACATGATGCTTTCTTCTCTATTATGGAAGCTATAAGTAGGAAGAGTATTTTGGTGTCTAACTTTTTTTCCTCTTTTTGTAAGAATGAACCAGGCAAACAGAACGGAGCTCTCGTTGAGAACAAACTTAAGAAAACAGAGAAGACAACAAAGTAAAGTTGGCAAGATCTCTCAATCCAATATGGCGATGTGTTTAAAGTTTTGAACAAACACCTTTCAAACACACTGCATCCTCACTCCTACAAACCCACTTGGTGCCCTCCTAATTAAGTTTTAATCATTTTCAACTCATCAGTCCATTTGAGTGTGTATATATGAGCTTTGATCATTAAATAATTGTGTGTGTTTGTGAGCAGGGACAATGTTCCCTCCACCAAGGCAGACGACGTGGAGCGACAGGAGGCCGAGCGTAAGCTGCAGGAGCTGAAGCGTAGACGAAACAATGCAGAGAGTGAGGAGTTTGAGAAGATGAAGCAGAAGCAGCAGGACGCAGAGGCCGAGCTAGAGGAGCTGAAGAGGAAGAGAGAGGAGAGGAGGAAGATCACGGAGGAGGAGGAGAAGCAGAAGAAACAGGAGCTGGAGGACAAGAAAGCCAAAGAACAGGTGAGGATGGACTTTTCTTGTTAGAAATGGTGTAAAGCATCATTTTACTTGAGTTTGATTTGGTTGTGTGCCATTTATCATGGACTAACCCTAAGAGGAATCTGTCGAAATTGTTTGTAACAGGAGGAGAGGAAGAGGATGAAGGAAGAGATAGACAAAAGGAGGGCAGAGGCCGCAGAGAAGAAGAAACAGAAGGAGGAAGAATCTACAAAACCTGCCTTTACTATCAGTCCCAAAGGCTCCTCAAAGGTTAGTTTTGGAGACATCGTAGACGACAGTAACGCCAGATCTGTTGGCAAAATAAGTATAGTGATTCTCCTTTTCCCTCTATGGTCAACATGTTTTGTGGCCTGATGTGGCCGTTCGTTTCACTGTTCCCATTTCAATTTCTGTTTTTAATTCCTCTGATATTACCCATATATAATTTAGTTGACAAGAATAAAAAAAGATGTGAGCTGGCGTCAGCGCTTTACTCAAATATGGCTGTTGTCGAAACGGACCATGACTGGGTAATTTTCTCGCTGGAGTATTTTTGGAGGAATGTTGAGAAATGTGTGTGTGTAACTCTGCGCGTACACAGGAGGTATAATTCATTTTGAACAGCAGTACTCAGTGTGTGTGTGTGTGTGTATGTGTGTGTACGTGCATGTGTGTATCCTGGCTCCCTGACAGCCAAACTCTCCAGTTCAATCACCCAGGCACAAACCAACACAGCGCTCAAGTACAGAGAGACCTTCCCAGGACGGACCGGTCTGCCTCTCAGCGAGGTCGCCTTGGAAACAAGAAGGAAGCCAGGACAGCCTGACCATGTTTGAATTTATCCGTGCATGTCAATGACATTAACCTTAAACTATGCTGTTTTGTACAGATCGGGGAGAAGGCAGGATTCTTGAGCAAATCAGCCCAGAAAAGGTGAGCCATAAAAGACATTTAACCGTAAAATAAAAATAAATTAATAGACCAGATACTCTTATATTGGTGAGCCATACTAATGCCCCATGTGTTGTTCATCCTCACAGCACCGCAGCCAGAGTGTCCCACACTCCAATTGTCTCCAAGATAGGCAACAGACTGGACCAGTACACTTCTGCCATCCAGGTGAGACAGGACAACGTTATCCACTCTCCTCAGCAGTGATGGGAGAAGTACTGCAATCCTTTACTTAAGTAAAAGTACCAATATAACAATGTAAAGATACTCCATTACACACACAAGTCCTGCATCCAAAATCCTAATTAATAAAAGTACAGAAGCATAATCAGCATAAAAGGCCTCAAAATTTAATTTACACACAGCATTTTTGTAAGGGGTTACAAGCCAAAAAGGTTGGAAACCACTGGTTTGGCAATCATAATCTGTGAAGTAATTAGTAACTCAAGTACAAATACCTCAAGGTTAAAAGTGCTTAGTTATTTTCCACAATTGATCCTCAGTGAATGTAGTGCTGTTTTTGCCCATGTAAAAGTAGTTAAATCCACCCTATATCGCCACAGGGAAACAAAGACGTCAAATCCCCCAAGTCTCCAATGGTAGATATTCCTACAGGAGGCACGCGCAGCATCAAGAGCATGTGGGAGAAAGGCAACGTTGGCAGCTCCTCTGAAAGTCCATCCCCTGCCAACAAGGTGAGAGAAAGAAAGAGGGAAGGATAGAGAGACTTACTGACATGTGATTGATTATTTGAGATGTCTCTTTTCCCAGAATGTGGCTGGTGTCAAAGGAGGCGTGGCCGGACGTGTCAACAGTTGGATGGCGAAGCCTGCAGAGGCCGAGAAGACAGCGGCACCTGAACCAGCAGCAGCAGCAGCAGCAGCAAAGCCAGCAGTAAGGCCTGATATATCCCTGTCTTGATCACACACACATACACACTATTGTAAATTAGACACCAGTGTTACTTCAGTAGAGTAATCCCTTGATATTCTGTACACGCTAATGTGCTCATTTGCACATCAGCATGCCAGTCTTTTGTTGGCTGCAGCCGTTTGTGTCTGAGCTCCAAGACTTGACAAAGTAGCAGTCTGGAGTCTAGTGACACCACATGGACAGTTTACTTCACAACATCTGCTGCCAAAGCCCCCATACCCCTCTTTTAATATATGTATTTAAGCCTAAATCTGTGGGAAATCTGTGGGAAAACACAAAGCACTGAGCAGCAGCTATGTGTCAGGTGGCTGAATGCCAACATGCCTCCTTTGCACAGCCGTTTCTACACTCCATACATCAATCACTTTGGCCTCTGTAGGTATTTCAAGATTATATTACAGCCCATAAACCATACAGTACTTTCAAACTGAGATTTTATATGTTTGACTCACTTTAAGCCTGAAAACTACATAGTTCAACCTCACTGTGACTCCATATTTAAAGTCTCCTTCAGACAAGGGTAGAAGGTCATCTCCCCTCACATTTGTCACATATGAAGACATTATTATCTTATTTCACAACACTGACAACAACAACCAATAGGTAAGTAGATCTTGAATGATGAATTTGGTTTATGTATTATGATACGGCACCAATAAGTGGGGTGAGGCCACTTGAAACAGGGTCCTTGGTAGACACTGTGTCCTTTTCTTAAAGTAGGACAGCAGCTGCTAATCTTACCAGGTCTTCTGGAGACATTACACTATGTCCACATGCAGAAGCCTTGCTGGATGACGTGTGACATTGTTCTAACAGGAAATTTATGGGCAAGATATCTTTAGTGTCAAACGTCTTGGCCAGAGGAGCAGTTATAACCTTGCCATTATTTGTACGGCAACACCTCCCCCTGATGGGACGAAGCTGTACAGCAGTTTTAGTGCATGTCTGTATCTGTATACTCCTGTAATCTCTTTTCTATGTTTACTGTCTTGTTTAATTATCGTCTGCCTCTCTTCTTTTCCTTTTACAATTGTACTCCTTTTCTCAGCTTTCCTTACTCAAACTTTTCCTGCTGTTATTTGTCTACTCTACAAACTGGTAAAGGTACCATTTTGCACACATTTCACCATAACTACCAATAAAAGTCAGAAGCATAATATATACTGCATGGGACAGTGCTGGAAAGTACATATACTCCAGTACTGTACTATGTATAAAAACATATGCATTGCTTAAGATTAAACCAGTGCTTCCCAACCTTTTTGGCTCACACAGTCTAGTTTGGGCCCCTTGTCACGTTTCTGATTTCTATGAGTTGTTTGCAGATCAACCAATGAGTGATTTCCTCTCTAAACATCTCACATTATGTTATTTAGATAACTGTTCGAGGCCCAAAGACGTTAAATTATCTAATATTTTACAGAAGATTTCCTTCCCTATTAAACATCCCACAACCACTGAAATGTATCTTGTGGCCCTTTGGAGGGGGCTGTACCCATAGGTTGGGCTTGTTAATTCAATAACACACAAGTACTTACAATCTAATAATGTTGTGTAATGTAATGACTACTTTGTGACACATGTTGCTGATAATACTTCTGCAGTGGTGGAATGTAACTAAGTACATTTACTTGTAAATACAATTTTGAGGTACATGTACTGTACTTGAGTATTTTCCATTTTATGCTACAATATACTTCTACTCAACTACATTTATTTTAGAGCTTTACCACGACTTACTTTGCAGATTCAGGTTATTAATACAAAATATACTCAATAAATAAGTATGTTCTGATGTATTATTATAGACGAAGCTACCCAGCAGTATATAAAGTAGCTACTTCCTCCACAGCATGAGACTAATAGGTTCATGGTTGGTCTTATTTGTGACAGGATGTGAAACCAGGTGACATCGGAAACAAGCGTGGCATGTGGGAAACCAAGAAGGGCTCTACGCCTGCCAAGGTAACACACACACACACACACACACACACACACACACACACCTCTACTGTGAAGGGTTGATGGGAGATGTTGATGTTTTAAAAGCTTTATAGTGACATTGTCCTGTTTGTTTGTTTCATTCAGTCTACCTAATAGACAGGGGAAAGAGGTAATTTGCGGATCTGTGGCAACTACACTCAATGCACGTTCCACAGAGTGATTGATCTTTCGTGATGTCTCAACACATATATGATTGGGGTCAGTGTTGCCAGATTGGCCAGTTTCCGTCCATTTGGGATACTTTTTTATCTTATTTTATTCGTTTATTACAACTAAGGCTCTGATTGAGCTCCTTTTTGTCAGTCCAATCTGGCAACACTGTTGGAGTTGTTTCTTTCTCAGTTCAGTCAAGTCAAAAACAAGGGACTGTACGAAAATTATTCAGGGGGGACGAGGTTATGTATTATTATCTTTTAGTTGAAGGGAGGGTAATTAACTATTTATGTTATTGTTTCATATTAAAGTGTAAATAGGATGACACCATCTTTATGCACCTTTAGTTTTTAATGGTAAACTAATTGAGCCAGTTCAGTACTGTGCAGGCCCTTGCTTTTTTGTAAAGTGAAACACAAAGTCAACCTCCCTCCCCCACCCTAATACTTTTCATACAGCCCCTAACTCATTAGTCTGTAATTCTCTCTTGCCTGAACTGAACTGAAATGATTGATTTAGATGTGATGAAGGAGATGGCTGCCATTGGAGTGGATTTCTGTTTTACTCTTCCTCCCCCTCTCACACATGTATTGCTATCATTAGTTCCCACACTGGCTTTTAGGACATAAATAGTATTCCTTGGCATGTGGTTGTTCATTTGGAACATGGATTACTTTATGAATGTGATCTATATGTTGTTACAGGACGTTTTGGCTGCAATGTGCACAGCTTTTTCATCCCAAGATAGTAGTTGCATTACAGTGAGGAGGGTATCATGGTTGAGAGCATGTGGTTATGTTTGAATGCTGTGCATGATGTATTTTTTAAAGCCAGGAGTTCTTTAAATGTAGGACGTTTTAATGTGAGAGTTTCTAACAGTATATAAAATAACATATCGGATCCATGGGAATGTTGTAGAATACTGTACATCCATCTTTAAGGGTTTCCTGGCATGTTTTATATAACATGTTATGTACTCATTCATTTTTTTCCTTCATTCCTTCTCGTTTACAGGTGGCAGTTGGAGGCAAGAGCAAGTTTGCCACAAATGGTAAGTTTCTTAAGTGACTGTAAATAGTGGTTAAATGTGCAGTAACTAAGTACATTTACTCAAGGACTGTTGAGTATGTTAATGCATCAGTGACAATAATAAGATAATATAACATGTAATGATGCTGAAAAGAGCCATTCTGATACATAATGAGTACATTTACTTTTGATACTTTGAAGGAAACATTTTTGGGAACACATATTCACTTTCTTGCCAAAATGTAATGTACTTGTAATGAAGTATCTTTATATTTGAGTATTTCTACTCTTCCTTAATTAAAAGAGACCTGAATACTTCCTCCACCACTGACTGTAAATGTGCACATACTACATGTAAAACCCAGGTTTATCGTGATCAATCCTGTGGGAAGCAGAGTTTAGATGAAGTGTGTCTGTCCTTCAAAACATTTTCTGGACGAGGGGGGCAGACCAAGACTGATTTATAGCCCCCTGTGGACTCGAAACCACTACAACTCACCAACCTTCCTTTGTGCCAGAGTAGCTGCTCACTGTAAATCAAATCTGCTGCGCACTGGCTCAGCTCTGTGGCACTGTGGTCTATATTTAAAAAAAAACCCTCACCCTGACCTTGTTTCCCAGTATAAAGAACCTTCCAGACTCCTAGGATGGCTGTCGTGTCTTTGCAGTGCACTGTTCACCCGGTGGCACCTGGGCTGTCCAATGCCACGCAGGGTGTTGGCGAGCTGTTAGGCATACCAGAGTGCAGCTGCTTGATTTTCACATTACAACTGACTGCTGGGGAGGATTACTAACCGTTTAAGCAGCAAATCGGGCTCGATCACTAGGCTTATTCACTCAGTGCTGATAATAAAGACCTAACATGTATTCTTGCAGTCTGTACGGACAGTTTAAACGTGCATTAATCATGAAAAAATAAATGTAACATTCCCTAATGTTAGCATGGTAAAGCTGTCTTTCTTCTTCATGTTCAAAAGTCACATTTTTTCTGACATCAAGCCCCCGAGGCTTGAGCCAAAGCGTGAACAATAGGAATGGAAAAGTATTTGTCGAGTGTCAGCTTCGACCCTAAATAGCGATCCTTGTTTGTAACCATCCCCACTTCTTCATCCGAAATAGACCACAGAGGAATGAAGTAAAGGGCAAATGACAAAGTTACAGCTTTCAATCACACAGACAAGTGTCGGGGATTTGGCCACAGGGCGTAGGTCAGCAATAGTAGAACTGTCTCTGATGTACAGACATACAGCATATACATAGAGAACTATGGATGTAAATGCATTGATTAACAGCCCTGAGACCAAACTCGTTTAACACCTAATAAACTTTGAAAAGCTATGCAGTTTTAAATGCAACATTGATGGATGCGTATAGATCTATAATATCTGCCTTTCTCTCTCTATTAGCAGGCGTGAGACCCTAACCATTGACATCCACATTTAAATCAAGCCTTACCTGACCAAACACAAGGCTCTGCAACTGTACGTGCATTTCCCTTCAGCGTAACCTGCATTTCGCGTGAAGTTCACACCAGAGTGAGGAAAAGACGAGGGACGTGGATGTGTGACATTAAAGGATTCCGGCATCAAAGTCCTCCAGCAATATCTTTATGAGTACCTTTTGTACTGTCTACAAATCCTCGAATATGTCATAACTAGTAAGGGTTGTCAGGACAAAGTAGCACATGTTAAATGCTTAATAGATAATGGGTTGCGTCGTATCCATCTGTCTTACAAATTTCTGGATGCTTAAATGTTTTATTGCTTTCAAGCCACACTAACATGTCTGCTCTTTTTGTGATGTACTGTCATATAGCTTATACCCAATAATAAGCATTTGTGTTTTATTCTCATACACACTCACTGCTTTTTGTCACTATTTTGACTCCATGTGATAAACAAGGCTGTTGAATTTCCATCTCACAGCTCTCATATTAATTGTTAGAGTATTCTGCCACTGAGCTGGACGTTGAATGATTAACCTGTACATAACTGAGAAATCTCATAAGTAGGTACCACTTTCTAATAAGGCACCCTTTATAGAGGGTTTATAAATGGTAACTAATGACTTCATTAATGGTAAATATGCCATTGGGTTACTAGCGTTGTTGCTCTAAGGATAACAATATCTGTCTGTTGATCCACCTCTATCTTCAACAACTATTGGATGCATTGCCATGAAATTTGGTACAGGCATTCATGATCCCCAGATGAATCCGAATGACTTTGGTGATCACCTGAGTTTTCATCTAGCTCCACCAGCAGGTCAAAATGTTCACTTATCGAGTGAAATATCTCAAGATCTACAGGATGGATTGGCACAAAACTTTGCAAAGACATTCATGATCCCCAAAGGATGAAGCCTACTGACTTAAGTGATCCAGTGACTTTTCATCTAGCGTCCATGGGGTTTTGAGTGAAATGTCTCGACAACTATTGAGTGGGTTGCTATAAAATTTGGCACATACATTCATGTCCCCCAGAGGATGAATTCAATGTCCAATACTTTAGTTTGCCTGCAAAAATAACATTCCCATCAGCCTCAGCTGCATTTAGTGTTTAGTGCTAATTAGGAAATATTAGCTTGCCAACAAACTGAAGATGGTGAACATGGTCAACTGTATAATTTCCCCCCGGAGATCAATAAAGTATTTCTGATTCTGAACATCAACATGTTAACCTTGTCATTATGAGCATGTTAGCATGCTGATGTTAGCATTTAGCTCTCAGTACTGCTGTGCCTAAGTACAGCCTCACACAGCAGCTAGCATGGCTGTAGACTCTTAGTCAGCTCTTTAATTGATCAGAAATACAGTTTGATCACTTACCTCCTGGGAAGGTTTTGCTGGACCAAAGTTCATTTATCAACAATATTTACAACTGTTATTGTTAAAAACAAAACAAGGAATATGGTCCTGAAATATGACTTATTAACATTTATAACTGTAGCCTTGTTGGTTTATTAGAAAATGAGCACCATGAGTTACAAAGCTTATAAACCCCTTATAAACGGTGCCTTTTGAGAAAGTGGTACCCAAAAATCCACCACCTCAGACCAGAAGATAATATCAGTGGCACATTCTGCCCAGGACTGCAGCCAAAGTAACAGTGTGCAACCACCTCAACGTTTCTGTCAGCAACACCTGGGTTTGTTCCCTGTTAGCCTTGTGTAAGTTGAGAAATCACATTATGTAGTATAAGAACCAACCAAAGTCTACAAACACGTTCCATGACCAAATGCAAAATTTAACAAGTAGGTAGCAGTCTGGCTTATTTATCATCAGTTTACATGCCACTAACTGCAGTTGTTTTTTGCATTGCAGCAGCGATAAAGGTTTTTAAGACAATGGCAATATGCACTCTGTTTTAACAACGCCTGTAATTAACTTTAAATTGTACCCGGGTGTTCATGAGTTGAATCCTGCCCAAATGTACTGAGTCAGTATTGTTGTATTGGATTGCTTTGTTTGAATGTTTGAAATTATTGTTTGTTCTTGCTTCAGCAATAAAGAAAAATGGGGGAAAAAAGTGTTGTAGTTCTGTTGTTTTGATTTTAGCTACTGGGAGGAAATGTTGCTTCATGTCTTTCCTAACTACTCCTGAAATTATGGAGTGTTGAAACCTGAGTGGCTGGTGAAAGCTTGAATGGATATATGACATTTTACCAGGTCAGGAATGTACCTGCAGAATGTGTGTGTGTGTGTGTGTGTGTGTGTGTGTGTGTGTGAATGCGTGTTAGCATGTTTGTGTGTGTGTGTGTGTGTGTGTGTTTGAGACAGAGCTCTAACGTCCAGCTGTCTAACAATAGACTGACCAGCCATAGGGTGCTGCAGTCACATGAGTAAGAAGGGCTGGACTATGTATCCTTGATGCTCAACCTGTTTGTGAACTTCAAGGAGTTGAAGTCTGGCGCTCGTCTCTGAGCTCCCTCTGTCTGGGTCACAGGTAAGGACTCTTTCATGTCAGTACTGCTACTTTAAACTAAAGTCTTGGTCAGTCATAAATCTTGAAATGAATTGCTGTCTAAAAAATGTTTCCTGATTCCTGAGTTGTAGATTAAAAGTCATTTTTTAGTTGTGTTGCCTGCTAGATCTTAAGGCCATGTTCAACATGTAACAGAAATATATTCCCGTCCCCGTTTCAGTCTTTTCTCACTAGAACAAAGTTCTCCATTGTTCTCCACTGTTTTCACCAATGTGACTGAATTGCATCAATAACCATTCACACAAATGTTGATATGACTGTTGATAAAACTGATATGAGTGTGGTACTGCTGATGCGTACCCTGCTCTGGCTCAAAATAAATTCAATATATGTAGAGCAATAACCTTAGATGGAAGTTCAGTCACTTGAACACTGCACTTAAGTACAAGTTTGAGGTTGTACTGGAGTATTTCCATTTTGTGCTACTTTATAGTACTTCACCACATTTTAGGAGGAAATTTTCCTTTTTATTTCACCAACATGATCTGACAGCTATAGTGACTACTTACTTATTTTTCAGAATAACACTAAATGCACCTCACTGTGAGCCATAATAGATTAAATATTTGTAATAACCTGAGTACATTTACTTGAATACAGTACTTAAGTACACATTTGAGGTTTGAGTATTTCCATTTTGTGTTACTTGAAACTTTTTCTCACTACATTTCAGAGGGAAATATTATATTTTTTATTAGTAACTAGTATGAACTACCATTAGTTCAATACTTAAGAACTTTTTACAGCTTGCAACATTAATTACATTACATTACAGTACATTTGTCGCTAACAGCCATGAAAAGTTCTTTTAAATAATTGTTTTGAATGTAGTATTTTATTGTGATATTGCTCCAGTAAAAGACCAGAATACTTTTTCCACTACTGCCACAGTGACCACAGATATGACTGTTTGAACTGTTGCCATCTCATGCTCCGCAACGTTGTTTAATGATCAGATATTTTTGCCAGTCTAAAAATAAGCTAATAGGGATCCATTTTGCAGAGCTCATCCATAACAAAATGTCTGACACAGAAGAAGTCGCGGAGGAGGAATTTCAGTATGTACTTATTTTTATAGTTTCACATTGTAAGAAAAATAATTAATTAATGTTAACATTGTTTTTGATTTTCAAAATGATTTATAAATTTTTTTTATTCTTCTTTTTGTCAATATCGCTGTTCTTCTGAAGGGAGGAAGAAGGTAAGAAAGTTCCATCTGCACGTTTTTATATACTCATTTAATTTACTTTACAAACATTTTACTAATCATTTGTGTTCCTGATCATCAGCTCAAGATGAGTCAAAGCCCAAGCCAAAGTAAGTGTATTAGCTCGTCTTTAGTTAGGCAGTTAAAAACACCACTTACAGCACATTATACAACAATAACCTGTTCGATCCCACAGGTTTATGACAAATATTACCGCCCCAAAGATCCCTGATGGCGACAAAGTGGATTTTGATGTGAGTCGACTTTATAGAAAGCCCCATTCTTGATAGAAACATCCACTTGGATCAGATTTGGCTTTACACGTTCTAATAATGTCTGACCTGGATTTATTTTTCTGATGTTCAGGACATCCACAGGAAGCGTCAGGAGAAGGATCTGTCTGAGCTGCAGTCTCTGATCGAGGCTCACTTCATCCAGAGGAAGAAAGAGGAGGAGGACCTCATCGCCCTCGTTAACAGAATTGTGGGTGTGTCAGTCAAAGAGGAATCATGGTGTTTTTGTTTATTCAAAATCATCACAACCGTGTATGATTCTGATTTGACAGGAGAAACGTCGTGCTGAGAGAGCAGAGCAGCAAAGGGTCCGGGCAGAGAGAGAGAAGGATAGGCAGGCCAGACTTGCGGTAAGGTCTCAGTGAGCATTAACTCGTGTCCTCAACACTGCAGTACATCATATACCAGACAGCATGAAGAGTTTCTCCTCTAAATGATCGACCTGTGCTGCATACAGGAGGAAAAAGAGCGGAAGGAGCAGGAGGAGCAGCGCAAGAAGCAGGATGAGGACTTCAAGAAGAAGAAGGCCCTCTCAAACATGACCCAGCAGTACAGCGCTGGACAAAAGGTTCATTCAACTTCTCACAATGAAACATAATGTACTCAAAAATCCTTCTGAAGTAGAAATGCTGTTGCTTGACTTGACATAGATCAAGGGATCTCCAAAGTCAGTTGGATTCATCCTCTGGGGACCATGAATGTCTGTACCAAATTTAATCTCAATCTATCCAGTAGTTGTCAAGATATTTCAGTCTGGACCAAAGTGATGCATGGCTAAAAAACATAGAATAGACATAATATTTTCAATTTATTTCATTCGGTTTATCAATCAGTTGTAGAAGAGGATAAATTCAGAAATCAGTATGTAACTTATTGTTCAGTCACATTGACATATGTATCTTATTTACTTGACCAACAGAGCGACAACAGAAGAGGAGGCAAGAAACAAACTGAGAGGGAGAAGAAGAAGAAGATCCTGGCTGATCGCAGGAAGGCTCTCAATGTTGATCATCTGAATGAGGATAAGCTCAAGTATGACAAAGATGTGCAGGGTTTCACGTCACTCAAAGACTGCGCTATGTATACATACTTTTACTTTTGGCATCGTTGGACATTGGTCTTATTATGAACTCTGGTTGTGTTTAGGGAGAAGGCCAACGAGCTGTGGCAGTGGCTGATGGGGCTGGAAGCTGAGAAGTTTGATCTCAGTGAGAAACTCAAAAGACAGAAGTACGATGTAAGTCATTCAACACACAGCTGGACGCCCTACAATAATGATGTCCCACAATCAAGATGGAAAGACAAATAAATAAATAATAACCTTTTAATGTTCCTCTGTGCTATAATCAGATCACAATTTAAAGGTCACAATATAAGTTTGTATTCAAAGGTAAATTATGTTGCATATAGAGAGGGTCAGGGTCCTGTTAGCAACCTCTGCTGGACATCTCAGGTATCCTACCTGTGCTCTTTAAAAAGCTTAGAAAGGTTTATGTGTCCTTGCAGATTAACCAGCTTCTTGCCCGAGTCCAGGACCACCAGAGGTGAGTACACAGACCCCTGAATTAGTGAATTTACTCTTGATTGTGATTAAGACTAGACCTACATCCCTCTCTGAGGCCATTCATTCTCCACCCATCTCAATCATTGGAACTGCATTATGAATGTCCTCTGTCCCTTTGTTCAAATGTCCATATAAGTTTACATTTGTTGCTTCTGGCAGGCTCTGCATGCTCATTTTGAAGGGGTGCTCTGTAACATGACTGCAAAACTGCCCCGTAGTTGTTGCATACTTATTGCTGCATACTTTGATAAATATTTGAGCAATAACAGTTTAACTTTAAAGCAAAGAAACTGGGCTTTTATTTGCAATGTCATTAGGGACACAAATCCTGTACTGTATTCTTACACTTTTGAGTCGAGGAAAACATATTTCATGTCAAAAAAGCAGCTGCAAGTCTTAGAGAGAACATGCCGCAATGATGTTGTGTACTATCATAATGCCAAAATAAGCCTCATATGTTTACAGTAAAGATCTTCACACGTGGGGACATTCAAGATTTTATTATTTCTGCATGATCTTGTCTTGAGGGATTAAAACACATCCTGTGGTTTGAAGTGGGGTTTCTGTTTTTTTTTTATCAATTCTGTACGAACCAAAATACACCATGTTCACTGTTTTGTTGATAGATTTGCTGAGTGCTGCAATCAAATGACCTCCACATGTGCTAAATTCACTGTCTGCTGCGCTTTTCCTGCACCCTTTCAGCGCCAAAGGTCGTGGCAAGGGCAAGATGAGTGCCCGGCTGAGGTAAAGGAGCAGCCACACAGGGACGAGGCAGACCATGACACCAGTGATTGGCCAATGTGTCTATTATGTGTGTATTCATTGTTCTGTTGTGTTGGGTTACATGTAAATTATCATGATATCAAAACAATAAATAACTCATTACATCCACTCTGCTGCCTGTTAGCAAACTATGCACATTGTCTGTTTCTGTGTGATGAAGTCCAACATACAGTCTTATAACACATTTATACAAAAACTCAAGCAGCCAGAATCATTCAGTAACAGCTCATTGAATGTATTGAAACCCCTAAAATCTGTAAGAGATCTTGTTGAATAAGGACATGTAAACAAAAAGACAAATAAGAGTTTGATGTAGAAGAGTTCCATGTCTACATCAAAAATATTGCTGTTATTAACAGGAAACAGAAGTGTGTGTAAAAATGGTGGTGTATTTTCCCCAATAAAAACATCTAAATTAAGTGCATTTCTTTGTAACAATTAGCAGTAGACACATTATTTTGTCAACATCTAATAAAATAAATGACATGATAAAGAGAGCGTCTACATGTTGTAGCATGGGTTTGTTATTTCTAGCTTTAATTCAAATCTACATTAAGAGCAGACATTCCTCAGCAAGGCTCCACATAGTGGTGATGCATAACATTATCTATATATTGTTTTAATTACATAAGAACAATATAATAATCTAGGTACAGGAGCATGTGTGATGCGGTTGGTATGTGCTGCCCTTCAAGCCCTTACTGTACATTAAAACTATGTTTCGATATACACATATCCACACCAGTGCATTTTCAGGTTGTTCGTCTCGGCAGTCTGAGGTGCTGGGAGACTCAGCAGGGGTTTTGGGGGGATGGGGGGGTGGTGGTCTATGAGGGATGAGAGTCCATGTGGGATGAAGAGAGCCACGCTGACGAGAGGCCGCCCTCACCACATGTGGGTTTCTCTGATCTCTGCAATCACCTGGCTGGCTTTCTGCAATGCCTGGACACACAAATGAAAAACAAATGTCTCTTTTTGGGTACATATTGGGGTACATTGTCTCTACATCAACTAGTACTTATACACTGAATGTACAATATTTGAGACATCTTCCTGTTATTGAGTTGCAGCTCCCCTAAATTGTCTTAAAGCTTAAAAATTCCTCTATGTCTCAACTGCTTGTAACTTTAACAGGGAAATCAATAATGGGAGATTGATTTTATCTGGATTTACTTCTTTGGTGCACGAAAAAGATGCCTGATGACCAAAAAGTTGCGTCTCTAATAAAGTAGGTAAAGTAAATGTTATATTGAGTAGTGTATGACTAACACTGGATCTTGTTTTTACAATCCATAGTGACACTTGACGAATCTGTTACCTTGAGCATGTCAGCAGCCTCGTTGCGTCTCTGAGCCATGTCCTCGGACTCTGTCAGCAGGTCGTTCAGCAGGGCCGTCTTGTATAACTGACCCACCAGCTCACTCTGCAGGCAGTCCTTCACATGGTTCACCAGGAAGTGCATCACTGCCTTCGGTACACTGAGGCCAAACAGCAACAGCGGGGGAAGATGGAGGACAGAGGAAAGAAGAGGACAGTACATGACATATAGGGTGAACACTCATGTCAAAACCTCAAAAATTAAACAGGGATGGGTGAATAAATTGTGCAGAGTATGTGTACCTGTCCTGGATGTTTTTCCGAACGATAAGAAAGTATGACTTGATGAGTCTCTCAATGACCTCACAGTCCCTCTGCTCCCGAGCAGACAACTTCCTGGATACTGGAACAGGCTGGCAATGAAAATGCATCAAATGTGCTTGTTAATGAACATCTTAATGATCTAAGGTGCAACACTAAAAGCAAGAATAAAACTATTCAGGGTAATGGCACACTCACAGTGTTGGAGAGAAGGCTGTTTTTACACTGTGGGGTGTTATTGCGTAGTAGAAGATGTGAGGGGTACCCCAGCAACTTTCCCTAAAGACTTTCTCACATGTTCTCCATATGATAGAGGCTAATATTGTAAAGAATTAATTTGTTTAAATGAGCCAACCAAATGAGACTTCTCTTGTAACTGTAATAAAGAAATTGTTGAAATAATTTTTCAATGTACTATGTTTTGCAGCTGCTACAAAATCACCTGGTCAGGGAGTATCTCCCAAACCTGTTCATGGTGTCAATAGATGCAGAGTACCCACCACATCGAGCAGGTTGACAGCGTGGCCTTTATGTGGGCTTGAAAGGAGGGAGGGTTGAGGCACGGCCCTGTCTGCAGATGCACCGTCCTCTCCCCTCTTCAACATGCCCCTCCAGGTCCCTGTCCCGCTGTCTGTCTGGTCGCCGACGGAGCCGCTCTGAGAGCCACCGGCTGCTGCCTACAGGGAGGGGCGAGACGTGGAGTAAGGATGTGTCCACTCTCCTGCTCAAGGATAAATGCTCAGGCACTTACAAGGGCTGGAAATGTGTCATGTGCATACGAAGTCAGGAAAAGAAGTTAAATCAACAAGGTTAATAAAACTTTACAAAATAATATTGTTTAGTTTAAAAAAAGGTTTTTAAATGCATTCAAATAGCATGCACAGGCCATCTCTGATGTCACTCCAAAGAATTTAATCCAGAACGCGCAAGTAGTCTGGTGGAAAATACTGACAAGCAGTATGCACAAGTTATACCACCACGGTTTAGGGGGACATAATAGAGAGATTGTGCTATACAGTTTCAACAAAAGGTGGCCACTCTTTTAATATCTTCTGCTTGTATTGTGGGGGATGTAAAAAAAAAATCAAGGCACACCGCTTTATGGTTATTGCATTTATAGGATTTGACAGAATGTGATTGGTACTGATATTTTATTCACAGGATTAGCCAAAAACAATCTGATTAATTTCTATACATGTTTTCTCATCACAATATATATAGCTGTTATAAAATCACATGTACCAGGAGGATCCCACCCCTACCAAATTTAGTAGAGTTCATCATTTATTAATTTTTAAATTAAGCGGTACATGCCAATTGAGTCTGGGGTCATTGTGTTACTCCTGTAAGAGCAACAAGCATGCAAAAACAAAAGGGTTAGATGTATAATACAGACTGGAAATCAAAGGTCACATTAGTTACGTTAGGAGGGGTAAAAACTGCGCCTTCAACCCACTGCATTTGAAGGACACTGAAGGCACAACCACCTGCTGCAACAGTGGTTTTAGAGTACTACAGTAAGGGCTTAGGGGTGGGCAGAGGTCAGATGTGGGCAGGCAGTGACTGAACAAGACACACCTTGGTGACCTCGCCCTCGGGGGCAGGAGGGTCAGTGGGGGAGAGAGGCTGCCCACCTGGGCCTTTAAGGGACTAGAGAAAGACAACATCAGGAAGAAAAGAGTGGATAGAAGACTGACAGGAGGTAAAGGCAGAAGAATGCATGAGCTTCACATAATGTGGAGACTGTTAGATTTAGATTTAAAGGACCAGTGAGTAGGATTAAGGGGGGGTCTGTTGGCAAAAATGGAATATTATGTTTTCATTAGTGTATAATCACCTGAAAATAAGAAACATTGTGTTTTCGTTAGCTTAGAATGAGCCCTTCATATCAATATAGGGAATGGCTCCTCTTCCATAGAGCCCGCCATTTTGTAGCGCCATGTTTCTACAGTAGCCCAGAACGGATACACCAAACACTGGATCTGAAGGCCTTTCGCATATTTACGATGAAGTGGCAGCTTGAATTTGGTGGCACACCTGAAGGCCACCGTGGGTTCTCATACACACTTGGAAAGGGAGGAGTGAGGGGAAGGGTATTCAATTGGTTGCGATCTTCAACGTCATCACCAGATGCCACTAAATCCTACACACTGGTCCTTTAATATTACAACGATTTTGAAGTGAGTTAATTCTTCAGTGAAAGAGATTTTGTTAAACCCTGTTACAAGAAAAGAGAGTAAGTGAATCTCATGGATACTGACTGTACCTTGTCTCTGGGCACAGCAGAGGGGAGGTCTCTCATTCTGTTGCGTCTCTGCTCCTATAAAACGAAAAGTTTGACAAATGCAACTCTGTCAAATTGAGGAAGAGGAAATTAACAAATTTTTCCGTGTTTCAAATAATACTGTTTCAGTAGCTGTTTTGTTTCTTCACCTTTTTGACTCTTTCGTGATACGCTGGCACTGAATTGTACAATATGATCAATGTTCAGAAAGTGCACATTCGCACAGTTAATATTATCAGCCTGAGATTCTGGTTAATCATCACAAAACGCTACATTTAATGAATGCATTATGTAAAGTCAACTTTCTTTTGAAAGACGCTCATCTCTTACTTCTATGTTATTGTTCATGAGGCCGCAGGCATCAGCAAAGTCGGGGTGCTTAGTGTTGATATAGGCCAGCTCAATGGCAACCAGGTTGTGAACCTGAAAAGAAATTCAGAAAGTTGATGAATCAGACTCGGTTGCGAATAAACTTCCCGTAAAAATGCTTAGTGGTATTTAGTGTGAACAGGTCCTGACCATTTCATTGGTGACAGGGAGTCTTTTTCTGAGTAACGAGGTGACCACTTCTACTATGGCATCATGGAGCTTTGGAAACCTCAGCAGCTCCTGCAGCGATAAACAATAATCGTTATTAGGATTAGGCACTGCATGTGTATTTACTGCATACTGTGCCTCGGTGTAGTTTTTAAATGGTATATGTGTGTGTGTGTGTGTGTGTGTGTTTCTCACCTGTGTGCTGTAGTTGCTGCAGTGCTGGATAATCCTCTGCATCTCTTCATGAACCAGCTCCACGCAGCGCAGGCTGGGCTCCTCCAGGCGCTTCACCTGCCGCTTTACCAGCAACTCAAACGAAACCTCAGGCACAAACAAAGCCGGCCTGGGGCCCTGTCAAATACAATTAAACTGTAAGTCTTAAAAAATATGTCAAAACAGAGATTATAACTTGAAGAGGTAGCAGAAACCCACCGTTGCATTTCTGATTGCTGTGAGCACATCGATGGTTGTCAGACCACCCAGAGGATCAACTGACTCCAATGTGCGACCAAATGTCTCATGAAATATATAACAGATTCTTGCTCCACCACATCTGAAAAAAAGAGGAAAGCCAACTACATTAAACATACAGGCAGAATTTGGTTTAAGTGCAGCACAAGTTGATGTTAGCACCCCTTAGTGGTGCGTG